>NC_068299.1:42554883-42662313 GCF_025860055.1 Xyrauchen texanus
GGAAAAAACAACATATGAATCCAAATGAACATGTATTTATACTAAAGTAATACAATAGGAGATAAACAAAGGACAAACAAACTGAACTGGTGGGCTTAAGGCCCCTGTATTTATACTAATATTTATATTATTAGAAAGTTCTAGAAGTTTACTCAGCACTGAATCTATCTGGAATATTCTTATAAGGCATAAGCCATTAGGAAATAACACTTAACTAACTAACAATTTGTGAAACAGAAGCAAGCCACACAAAAATACTCTTTATTTTTGCAGTTAATTGTACACAATTGTGCAGATAATTTTAAAAATAAATAACCCCCGAAAACATGTCCATGGATTAGTGATTGTCTCAACTTTTTGGACCCTCATGAGTTTGCATCCCTGTGAGTTATAACTTTAAACAATGATGACAGTCATTGATTTTAAAAACAAAACAAATGCACACTGGGTTCGTAGCTTGATTATTCGGCCTTAACATCTCGAAATGTGTATACATTTTCAGTCATTCATCGATCGGAGTCAGCTTATTCCGCAGTTACAACATTAACATTGGCATTAGCAATAAACCGCAGAATGTCATGGAATATGACATACTGTATTTGGATGATACATTTAAAATTGTGATATGTCCTAGTGTGATAATTTTAACTAAAATGTGTCTGATTTAATTGAATTAATAAATAATCTGAAAGTGATGCACACTTCACAATGAATGTGTAGAGCCGGCCGCTCATACACTGAAAACACCTCATCATGATCATCATGTGTATGCTTGTGTGTGAGATGACAGAGACAGAGAGCACTCTGAAGTGCACAGCACATACAGACTCTGTATTTATTTAATTAAATGACTGCTTTATGGGGATTCATTATCACACTATTATCTGGCGGTGAGAAACTTCTGTCAAAAACACACAGAAATTGCAAAATAAAAGCTAGATTTATATGAACACACATAGTTTAAATATTATACTTTTTGGATCCATAAAATGTCCTGGCAAATTGTGGCTTGAAAAAAGTGGGAACCCTGCTAATGACCAAGATACAAAACTGTGCACTTTATGTCTTTTAATGAGATAATGAACTATAATCCCATGAAGCATTGCAAATGATGTAATCGAAATAAAAATATTAAACTATTGATTTAAAGTTGTTGATTTATAATTCTAGAAACAATATATTCATACAAATATTCAGATACGACTTCACAGTGAATCTTGGGAGTGGGCGGAGCTGCAGCGCTCTTTTGATTGTCTGATTGGTGGTTTGTTTCTCTTCAGGATTATGGGTAGTGTAGTTCTTCAGCAGGAATTCTGCTATTAAACACAATTATTTAACAACTGAAGTTGAAACAACGTGAACTGCTGCTTGAACAGAACATTATACCATCGATGAACAACCTCACAGCTCATGGTAGATCTGTCTTTAAAGGATTATAAATCAAATGAGAAATGAATGAGATTTTGGCTTCCAGAACCCGACTGTTGCGCTCTACACTGTACACGGCATTATTCGACAACCCTATAACTCTTACACTGTATTCCATCTGAATTTTGTTATTGTATTGAATTTTTATTCACCACATGTCATTGGAAATGTTTTCATGTTTAGTGGCCAAAAAAGAGATCTTAAGCATCATGAACAAGACGATATCTAAAGCGAGGAGCACCAGGAAGGAGAATGGGCCGGTTGTTGGTACGTTGGTGTGAAGATGATGATGATGATGTTCTTCTCTTAAGATTCTTGCACTGGTTTGTGTTTCTCTGATGCTGACTGAAGAATTTCCACAGAGAATGTGAAGGTGCCTGTATCCAGAAGAGCTCGATTTGTCGGTCCAGGAGGATATAATCTACGCAGATTACAAGCCCAGACAGGTCAGTTCCTGGATCTGAATCTTCATCAGTTGACTTTGAGCACTCTTCACTGTGAATGCAGAAATCAATCTTAACTTTCATTATATTGTTTAGGTGTGACGATTAGTCAGGTGGACGAGGAGACATTCTGTGTGTTTGCCCCGACACCCAGCGCCATGAACGAAGCACAGGAGTTCATCGGAGAGATCTGTAAAGATGATGTACGTAGATCAGCTGGGCGTTACAGTTAAAGCAGTGCTTCTCAATTTACAGGTCTGTTCTGATCACAGCCTGCAGGGACGCAACGACAGTCAGAATAGCAAAATGAAATCTGATCAACTTTTAAAAGGGACAGGATAACGCTTTCCAAATCTTTTGTTGTTGACCTCAAAGACTGTATGTCCAATCAAGATCACGGCATTTGGTTCAAATTCATTGGCTAATATTAACACTATATTTGTCCCAGTGTTTACTCCATGTGTTCGGCTGGTCTATCACACAGCCCAGCCAATCGCAGCAACAGGCTCATTTTGATTTATTCAGGGGAAAGGCAAAACACAACAGCTGCTGGTAGTTGGCATCACAAAAAAACAAGAAAAACTTGCACACTTACAACTGCAGTTGTCATCACACCCTCTCCACCACACTACACTAGTCCAAACTGCTGTAGCACCTCTGCTCCCCACTTAGAATTACAGAAGCAGAGAAACTGTGAACTTAGAGAAGTGACACAATATAAACCATTGACTCCCTCCTGGAGGGCGATGTCACTGGATCAAGCGGTTGGCACCAGAGCAGTGAACAACAAACCTCAGAAGACTTGCAGACAAAAGGTGTGGTAATGTCCAACCACACACAAGAAGTGCCATAATTCCCTGCGTTCTTCGGGAAATTCGCAGATGCCTTGTACTTTTGCTTGCACAGGACGGACTTGATTTTCCCCAACACTTTATAACAGTCGCCATGCTGAATTCACATTGGCTTCTGACAATGCACAGGACAGTTGCTTAATTCGACAGATGCTCTGATGAGGTTGAACTGTGTAAAACCACCTCGTCCAGGTTGGCTTCACACCCAGGAACACTTTCCAAAATGACAGTAGCAAGCCGTGGGAATGTAGCCTGTGTGATCAACATGCCGAATATCAAGACTTAGGAAGGTATCTGGGGTAACAAAGGCGTGTGTGGTCAGAAGTACCTCCCAATATCCTTTAAGAAAGTATGAACCTGGCAAAGCCCACCTGATCCATGCAGTCCATGCGTGGCAATGAGAAACATTCAGGTTTCGTGATGGCATCAACTTCCACACAGAAGCGTTAGGTACGTTGGACTTGCAGGGAGAACTCAAGGCCCTCGAGCTTGACTCTGCCATGTTATTGGCTAACATGTACTCTTTCTGCAGGGTAACATGGTGAGAGCGAAGTAGTTTTGTCACGGTACCAATACCAGTGAAATTTCACGGTACTCAATACCATTTTCGGTACCAAAGCAAAAACAGGTTACTAAACAACACTCTTTAATTAACAAAGTCTACAAAACATTAACAGCTGAACTAAGAACAGAAATATGCCATTGAGCAACACTTTAATTTAAATATTAATTTTTAATTATAACAAAACTGAATGTATGCTTAAAGTATTTTTGAACACGTATATAAGATTTCCTTCAACTTATAATTTAAGTTTTTACCAAGTACTAAAAAAAAAAAAAACCTATATAAACAAGGATAAAATAGAATGAATAAAAAAACAATTTCCAAACTAATGTGCAAAGTGCTCTCTTATTAATAAAGCTGCATATTGGCAATTTTCTTCACGATAAGAAATGCACAGTGACATATAGTAGGATTAAATATGTCGCAAGCAATCGCGTTCTAATCTAGCTGCATTTAGCGTGCATGCTCGAGGGATGAGCGTCCCCGAGGCGGAGTCTCTTTGGCAAGCTGTTTTAACTTTTATTCATTTCCATGATATGAATTCTTATTATCAACAATTCAATTTTCACTAGTTAAAATGATAGTTATTGATATCAAGAATTGTATTTCAACTAGTAAAAACTATAATTCTTGATATCTGTAATTGTATTTTCACTAGTGAAATGTCACCATACGCTGCCATTCAAAATCAATTGTTGATATCAAGAACTGATTTCTTGCTGATATTCCAATTTCACATATCAGAAATACAATTTGTACTAGTAAAAACCTTTATTTTTGATATCAAGAATTCAATTGTCACTAGTTGAAATGTCTATTCTTGATATCAACAATTGAATTGCTACTAGTAACAATTTTCATTTTTTTATATCAATAATTCCATTTTCACTAGTGACAATGCTCATTTCTGATATCATGAATGTGATTGTTACTAGTAAGAAAGCCATTTTAGATATGTGAAATTATATTGATATCAGAAATACATTTTCAGATATCAAAAATTAACATTTTTACTAGTAGCAATGTAATTGTTGATATCAAGTATTCATATCCTGGAACAGCTGGTGAAGTTTCAATCTCTCCCCATTAGATCGGGACATTCGCGCAACTCATTGAAGAGGCACCGACCACACAGAGAAATGCCAGTTTCTGAGTTTATAGTTATTAACATGATCTTTAATAAAGCAATAACACATTAAATATAACTGCATTTGTAACGCCGGGATGTTTCCTTTAAAGAGCTCCGCCTCCGCTTATTCCACAACGGTACATGCTTCTAAATGTACTTTTTTTAATCATTCCCTAATACTTTTGGATCTACATAAAATAAACTGTGAAAGTTTCGAGTGCATCTGGACTGATCTGTAATTCTTCCTCCATCAGGCGTGAACTGCTGCTCTCATGCGATATTGTTACAGTTTGATGTGATTTCATGTTACGTTAAATGAGATCAAACGGCTATTCGACAACGAACATTTTTCTCATCAATTTTTTATTTGACGATGTCGATAATGTCGACTAAACGTTTCAGACCTAAAGACCTAATTTGCTTGAATAAATCTGGGTGTCTGTCTTTCATGTGCTTTATTAAGTTTGATGCGTTTCCTCCTTTCGTCAGAAAATTGTGAAAGCTGCGTTTACAAATAGGTTTTTGCTGATCTATGATGTTTCCCTTTTCATCAGCCTCAAATTACCTGCCTTTTTCCCACTTTTCATTTCGACATGATTCAGTTGAGACTCTGCAGCAACAGCAGCTTTGCTTGCCGCAATCTTTTGCTTGTTGTGAGCGTTCGAAAGTTCCCGCCTCTGCGTGGGTACCGGGTAGACCCGGTACTCGGTACATTCAGAAATTCTGGTACCGTAAATAATTTTTTGTTTGAGTACCGACTTGGTACCTGGGTACCGGTATTTTTGACTAGAGCGAAGCACTGTAGTTTGCGACAGAACACGCTAGTTTCTAATGATACAGTGTCCGCTATCTCAGAGGGTGTTAAATGCAGGAGAATCAACAACACTACGGGGTGGACCAGTCGCAACATCTTCCTCGCCATTGGCAAGCATGGACACATTACAGTTGGACATGTCAGGTTTCAGTGTTGACGAATCGCCTTTCAAGCCTTTCATTTAAGAAGTTGCAGGGCGTTTGCTCACTCCTTTTCACGCTGTCATGTTAATCATTTTGCTTATTATTGAATCCATTTCATTGTTTGACTTTAAGAGTTTGTTTGCTACTTTTGTGTGATTTAATAAGTTTGTTTCTGTATTGCATGTAAATCTGTATCCTGAAGCAGTTGATCTAGAGTGAATGATTTCACACTGACTGAAGATACTGAGTCATTCATGAGCTTGTGTCTGTCGGATTGTTTGGTCTCTCTTCTGCTCTGATATTTTCTGTCTTGTATCATGTAGCAAGAAGAACAGTTGGAGTTTGGTGCCGTATACACGGCCACTATCACAGAGATCAGGTAACACACTCTGCATCGCTCATTTTGAAGTGATGATCAAGATTGAGCCCTTCTTCAGTAATGGAGCTTGTACTCCGATGATGTTTTCAGGGACATCGGTGTGATGGTGAAGCTGTATCCGAACATGAGCGCTGTGCTGCTACACAACTCCCAACTCGACCACAAACGGGTGAATACAAATCCTCCTCCACTTCTTGTGCATGTGATCTGAGATCATGGAGAAATAAGTGATGCTCTGTACAGTTCTGAGGATCATTGCTGGTGTTTTTATTTCAGATTAAACACCCCAGTGCTCTCAGACTGGAGGTTGGACAGCAGATCCAGGTATACATGTTCCTGAAACACCTCATCAAACCAACATGTGTCTATGAGCTCTGACAAATGGACACAAAGAATATTTGCTGTTATAATGATTTTAAATGTCCAGTCTCTTACAAGTTTGTCTGTCCAATCAAATGCTCTCTATTATGAGATCATACTAATCATACACACACACACACACATGCACAATTGATATTGTTTCCAGAAATGTACCAGACTAACAGAGTCAAAGAACATCTTTTCATTCTGCACGCACATCACTCGCACGTCCCTTGAACTGTGAGACTGAGTTGAACTCTTTCTGTTTCCAGGTTAAGTATTTTGGCCGTGACCCGACAGACGGCCGAATGCGACTGTCTCGTAAAGTCCTTCAGTCTCCCACGGCGACGGTCGTCAAGACCTTGAGTGACAGACACAGCATCTCCATAGCAACACCTCATGAGCACTCCTCGGACTCATAAACTCATCATGAACTTTTGTACATTGTGTATTTTATAATAAATGGTCTTATTCCAAACACTATGTGACAAACACAACTCTGACTTGCGTATTACACGTCATGTTTGACAAGTCTATAAAACAAATTGAATCCGTCAACATTTTGTTGGATTGAAAATCAAATTTGAGCTGTTGATAATTAAGTATTAATAATAATAATTTTTATACTGTGCCGTTTATGCAGTGACCACTTACAAAAAAAGTCTTCATGGTCGAGTGCTACAGTAAAATCATGATAAACAGTGAATCTCAGTCACCTGCTGTTTTTGAATGGTTACAGTTATTTTTGGGAACCGATTGGCAATATTAAGAATACAGAACTGCGGTTGTTAATATGCACTTCTATGAAACGGGTGCCTTGTCCAGTTTTGCTAAGGAGATTTACAGAGTATTTTATATATATATATATATATATATATTTTAGTCATGTAAGTGTTAACAAATAGTGTAATCCCAAGCTAAATACTTTTAAATGTTTGGATACAATAATGACTTCAGAAGTGTAACAGGGTTGACCGTTACCGTATACAGTTTTAAAGTCTTGTGCTCAAGGTTGGGAAATATGGCGTTACATGTTGGACAAAACAGCGCAAGCGCATAAACACAGCGCGCAAGTGAATTTCAACAGTGTGAGCACCATGACACAGATCGCACGTAAAATTTAAATCTGCAGAACTTGCAAATCACAAACTTGAGCACAAAAAATATGATTGTGCACACAAATTAACAAGTCCCACACACGCGCGAGTTATTTTCTGCACACACGCGCGAGTTATTTTCTGCACACAAGTCGGTTTTGACACTCAGGGGCGGAGCCCAATCCTTTGTTAACAAATGCTATTGGCTGCTGACCAAATACTGTACTGATTGGCTGCATCTCTTCGAATCTCTCGTGATTGGCTGTTGTTGGACGAGAACAGACAGAAAGTAGGAAGGATGTTGCAGACAGTAAAGAGGTTATGGTTTCTTTCTAAATTCCTCCTTAATTTCTTGTAGCTGTAAGATGTTTTGTGCATACACACACACACACACACACACATACATATATATATATGAGAGGCAAGATGACACTAGCTGCGTTTGAATAAAACAAGAGCGCGTCCATCTGAAGTGTGATAGGAGACATGAAAGAAGGGCCGGATGCGCATCATTATAAAGCCTTGCTGACGACGATCATTATCGGTCATATAATGTTGCAACTGACAAATCAGAATCAAACTTTTCAGAGAGACATTCCTGTAATAATATTATATTTTATGTACACTTGATTTTATAACCTGGCCTTATTCTGCTGCACCTGCTCTGCTTTCCCAGCCCCAAGGGTCCCAGGGCCTGACTGGCTTCCTCTCTGAGCCTGCATTTCATCTATATAATGAATTCATGTAGAGGCTGATGAGTAGTGGATGGCCCTTGCATTACCACACAAACAAGCTGGGAACTATCTGACATCTAGCTATCCACACTTACCATTTTGTGAAACACTAACGTTCCCTTCAACATTAACGTTAGATGGACCTGCATTCAGGGTACCTCTCAACAGCTTCACTAAACACCTTGCTGTGTTCTGTATTTCCACCTATTTTCAGTTATTATCAAAGACAGAAAACACACACACACACACACACACACACACACACACACACATATACAAACGCACAAAACATCTTACAGCTAAAAAGAAATTAAGGAGGAATTTAGAAAGAAACCATAACCTCTTTACTGTCTGCCATCATCCGATTCCCAATCTTCCCAGTTCCCTCCTTTGGAAAAAATAAAACCCATTATATTAGGAAATCACAGTTAGTGAAAGAGAATGATAAGGGTGGTATCAATGCCATGGACTTTGAATCAATGTTTGGGGCATTTAAGAGTAAATGGTTGAAATCATACTTATCACAACCTTACTCTATGTGGTTTCACATGCCTAGATCTCTATTTAATAAAATAGGTGGGCTTGAATTTCTTTTATAATGTGATTGAGGTATCTAAGATTCCTATTAAATTATCAAACTTCCAGAAACAACTTCTCCAATACTGTAAAATGATATTTACCCACAACTTTTCTCCCCATGGATCCACCCTATGGAATAACAGGGTCATTACAATTAATATGAAATCATTGTTTAAAAGTGATTGGTATGAGACGGGTATTGTGTTTGTGAATGATAAATTAGATGATAATGGTAACTTTTTGGGACATTTTGCATTTCTGCTCAAGTAAAATCTTAACCGCACTTATAGAGAATATAATAAAATGTGTAAATCAATACCGTTATTACCGTTAATCCAAAACACATTGATGTATGTGAGAATAAGACTTTCACCAACCTTATCAAATCTAGTAATTAATGAATGTAATTTACATTACAGAAAATGTTATAACAAATGTATTTCTATAACTAAATGTTTTTGGATTATAATAGAGGATTGTGTGTACAAATTCCAAATATTTATGCCTTGTCCATAGATAAACCACATTTCAAATTCATCAAATGGCCCATTTCCCCTAAAGTCAAAGAGACTCACTTTAAAATAATTTATAAAATATATCCGGTTGCTGACTTTCTTAGAAAGAGGTTTAAATTGGAAGTAGATCCCTGTGTATTTTGTGAGGCAGCTGATGAGTCTCTGGAACACTTGTTCTTTGTATGTCCTATGGGCAAAAGCTTCTGGACTGATTTACATAATTGGCTGTCATTTAAGATTGATGACATCCTGATGTTTGACTTATCACACATTCTCTTTTATATGGATCCATAATGTAGATTCATCCCTTTCTGATTTGGTTAATATGATTGTCCTCATGGGTAAATATCATATTCATTGTAGTAAGTGGAGATATTCGAAGCCTTCTTTTTCATGGTTTATGAATGATGATAAATTGTATTTTCCTCACTGAAATAAGTAAAGTCTAGTAAAATTGCAAGAAAGCTGTGTAGTGATATATCCAGACAATTGTTTCGATAAATATCCACTTGTATGCTACGTCAAAAGGATGCTTTTATTTAAAAAAATCGCTTTAATATTTAAATTTTTTTCTCAAGCCTTTTGATCTCGAGACTTTTTTTTTTTTTTTTTAAACCAATACCCCCTTGTTGTTTGCTTTTTGTTGTTCAGTATTGTGTAGGGGATGCTTTTCTTTCATTTACACTGACAATAATTGTATTGTTCCAATTGATGTATATTTCTTATTTCGCCACTAAGAGAGTTTTGAATGTTTTTTCTTGTCAAAAAAAAAAAAAAAGTTCCTACTTTCTGTCTGTTCTCGTCCAACAACAGCCAATCACGAGAGATTCGAAGAGATGCAGCCAATCAATACAGTATTTGGTCAGCAGCCAATAGCATTTGTTAAAAGAAAGGATTGGGCCCCGCCCCTGAGTGTCAAAACCGACTTGTGTGTAGAAAATAACTTTCACATGTATGGGACTTGTCATTACTCGCGAGTTGTTAATTTGTGTGCACAATCATATTTTTTTACTCTAAATCGCCACTTTAACATTCTTTATTGATATGGTTGTTTGTGTGTGTGTGTCAGGTGTCACAATATTTTGATGTGTGTGTGTGTGTGTGTGTGTGTGTGTGTGTGTGTGTGTGTGTGTGTGTGTGTGTGTGTGTGTGTGTTGGCAATTCACATTATTCAATATCGCCACCTACTGGGCAGCGTGGTCAACTGCAAGAAAGTTATACACATCTTTGATGGCATGAGGGTTATTAAATGATGTGAATTTTCATTTTTAGGTGAACTATCCCTTTAAAGAGTATATACTATTTAAAGTGTATATACTTGTATATGTATATATCCACCTTTCAATTATCAGTTGTTTACTGTACAAAATCATACAGCTGACAACAAAACACATAATAAAGTGATTAAAAGAGTAAGGTTTTTCAAATATATAAAACATCACCCTTTTAATCTCCCTTTCATTAATATGAATAATATATTGTTTACAAAAATATAGAACAAATGAAGATAAATATATGCTTTTATTTTAATAAGGTTTTGTTTTTACCCAAATGTGCATATTGGAAACAATTGGCCCCGTTTTGTAGAATGATTGTAAAAACTGCTTGACAACATGATGCGGAACACAAAAGTAAACGCACTTCACTACTGATGTAAAGAAAATGTGCAATGTTAAGACATTGTTCTCTTAATAAGAGGATTTATTAATGTTTGAAAGTTTGACTGTTGTGGTCTAGATCAAGTAGCGTCGCGGTGATCACCATGGGAACAGTGTGTGTCTTTGCCCGTGAGCGGAAACCCCGCGGCGGCATCTTATCACCCCCGTTATGGAGAAGAGAAACACACACAAGGAGTATAGTTAGTCCAGTTTTGTCTTTAATTATGATAAATGAAGTGTTTAGTAGAGTTGATATATCTATAAGTGTTGCTTTATTTGCAGATGACGGTGTTATGTGGAAAAAGGGAGGAAATATAGAATATATAGTGAGGAAGATGCAAGAGGCAATTGGGAAGGTAGAGAGTTGGGGAATGGAATGGGGTTTTTGGTTTTCAGTGGCAAAGACCAAAGTAATCTGTTTTTCTCAAAGGAAAAATCAAGAACAGATTCAACTTAAACTTTATGACAAAAATCTAGAGAGAGAGTGGAATGTTTTAAAGATCTCGGGATATGGTTTGACAAAAAACTTAACTGGAAAATACATATTGAGAAAGTTGTTGAAAAATGTAAAAGAATATTGAATGTAATAAGATGTTTGAGGGGTAGAGAGTGGGGAGCAAATAGGACCTCATTGAAAATAGTTTATATTGGATTAATTAGGGCAGTTATTGATTATGGATGTACAGTTTATCAGTCTGCTTCAAGAACTTTACTAAAAAAGTTGGATGTTATTCAAAGTCAGGCGTTGAGACTCTGTTGTGGTGCTTTTAAAACAACCCCAGTAGCGGCATTACAAGTAGAAATGAATGAGATGCCATTGGAGATTAGAAGAAATCAGATAGCATTAACGCAACCATGTCAAGAAAGGGAAAGACGACAGATTAAGAGCTTTGGTTGGATAATAAGGTATGCAGTCGATGAGATAGGGATAGGAGATATGACGGAAAGTCCAACTGTGCCATTATCTAATGTTCCACCTTGGATATTAGGGGAGTTAGAGGTAGATTTGCACCTTTTAGAGTGGAAAAAAGAGAATAGTATTGATAGGAGTCAGGTTAGTAGATACATAGAGGAGAAGTATTCTATGTTTGTTAAGATATATACAGATGCATCAAAAACAGAAGATAATAGAGTAGGAGCTGCGTTCATTATACCAGAAGTGAATGTTATGTTAAATAAGAGAGTAAGTGATAAAATGTCAGTGTATACAGGAGAAATGCTGGCCATTCTCTTAGCCCTTGAGTGGGTTGAAAATAGTAGGTCAAGGGAAGTGTTAATAGGGTCAGATTCAAGTAGTGCGTTAACCAGTATTAAGAACATGAAATCAGAAGCAAGACAGGATATTTTGTTGGAAATAGCCCAAGCGGTTTATAGAATTAATAGAGTAAGAGTAGTAGTAAAATTCATCTGGATTCCAGCCCATATAGGAGTAGAAGGAAATGAAATGGCAGACAAATATGCCAATAATGCAACAAAAAAACAGAGATAGATATGGTAATAAGTTATAGTAAGGCAGAAGTTAAAAGCATAATCAAAGAAGAAATGAGAAAGAAGTGGCAAGTGGAGTGGGATATAAAAACAAAAGCAAGAATGTACTACAGTATCCAGAAGAGGGTAGGAGGTATGAGAGAAAATAGTAGGAATAAAAGGGAAGAGGACATTATTTCAAGAATGAGATTTGGGCATACTGGATTGAATAGTACACTTAAATTAATAGGGAAGCATGAAACTGGGATGTGTGAGGTCTGTAATATTAACTGAAACAGTAGAGCATGTAATTATTAATTGTCATAAGTATAAGGAGGAAAGGATGAGGCTGAAAGACTGGTTTAGAAAAGAAAAAATTAGATTTGAAATGAAGGAACTGTTACAAATGAATTCAGGGCATGTAGGGTATAGAGCTGATATTTGTGTTTTTGAGTAATACTGGGGCTTAGTAGAAGGATATGAGTTTAGTTTCCTTAGAAAATTGTATTTATTAATAATGAAAATGTATGAATATTAATAATGTTATTAGATATTTATGAAGTTATTTATTGGTTTTATTATGGATGTATGTAGGTATTTATATATTTAGTTTAAGGGTAGTGAGGAAAGGCTATTGTGATCCACACTCCATATCAGAAGGTGGCGGTAATGCATACTTAAAATTTGTTTGCCAACCGCCATTAAAAGAAAGAAGAAGAAGAAGAAGAAGAAGAAGAAGAAGAAGAAGAAGAAGAAGAAACACACACAAGATGGCGGCGACAGTCACAAAAACACTACTGACGGATAATGTGGTCTGAGGTATGAACGGAGCGGGGGTTTGAGCTGATTTTCCGAGATGAAGATGACAGATAAGGGCGTCTGAATCCCATTGCTGTAAATTTACTTCAGTTTAGTGATGATGTTAGGGACTGAAGGCCGGTTAGTTTTGTGAGCCTCAGGGTTTGGTTATTTTTCGGAGATAAACTCGTAAGGGTTGTGTTGGTTTAGTGTAGTAAAGATGAGTTATATCCGGCGGAATGATAGTTTAGTGTTGTAAAGATGAATGATACTCGAGAGTAAAGGCAGTCTGATTCGGTTAGTGTTTGTGTTGGTTTAGTGAGGTAAAGATGAATGACACTCGTCGGCGTGTGAAGGTTTATACACTGAATGAGGACAGACAGTGGGAGGACAGAGGGACTGGACATGTGGATACTCTGAAGGGGACATCACTCTCTGTCACTGCAGAAACTGATGGTAAGAATACATGAACATCTGAAGAAAACTGCTCCAATTCTCCACAAGCTCATGTTTTAATGAGACGCATTTGCTAGAATGCGATTCATTTCAGAAAATGGCATGTTAACAGCAAATTGCTAATTATTTTTTTTTTTATACACAAAATGGATTAAAAAAATATCTAAAAACAACAAATGTATGATTTGGGTACTTCCATTAATGAGTCTATCGGACAGGCGTATTGGCAATGTTATGATAATTTCAAAACCTCCAAATATTGGCCGATATATCGGTCCAAGGCTACTGGACATCTGTAAAATGACCAGTTTCTCTGGATTTACTATTTATAGTAGTAAATCCAGATTTACTATTTATAGTGTATGTGTTTGAGTAAAATGAAAATTTTTGTTTGATTCTATAAAGTATTGACAACATTTCTCATACATTCCAAGTCAAAATATTGTCATTTAGAGCGTTTATTTGTAGAAAATGACAACTGGTCAAAATAACAAAAAACATGCAGTGTTTTCAGACCTCAAATAATGCAAAGAAAACAAGTTCATATTCATATTTAAACCACACAATATTAATGTTTTAACTTAGGAAGAGTTCAGAAATCAGTATTTGTTGGAATAACCCTGATTTTCAATCACAGCTTTCATGTGCCTTGGCATGCTCTCTGCCAGCCTTTCACATTGCTGTTGGGTGAAATGATGCCACTCCTGGCACATAAATTCAAGCATCTCGGCTTTGTTTGATGGCTTGTGGCCATCCATTTTCATCTTGATCACATTCGTTCAGGTCTGGAGATTGGGCTGGCCTTGAAAGGATCTTGATCCGGTGGTTCTCCATCCACATCTTGATTGAGCTGTCTGTGTGGCATGGAGTATTGTCCTGCTGGAGTTGGGGAACAAGTTTTCTTCCAGGATAACCTTGTACGTGACTTGATTCATGCGTCCTTCACAAAGACGAATCTGCCTGATTTCAGTCTTACTGAAGCACCCCCATATCATCACCGATGATTGCCTGGTCGTCTAATGGTTAGACGGAGACCTGGAGAGGCCTTCGAGCCACAGTGTCTCTCACCCACTGTGCAATTTGGTGGAGGATCAGTGATGATCTGGTCGTGCATTTTCCATATAATGCAATGAAACGGGTGCCATCAGGCGGCTGGCTTATTGGTGGTCCAAAAGGCATATTTAAACTGCGTAATCTACTCATCTCCAGTTGATCAATGTGTTAAACAAATTGAAACGTTTTTGAAAAGCACATTTTTCTGTGAGTGAGAGAGAAGGATGTGTGGCCTGATGTGAAATTTGAGAATATTTTGTATGCTGCTCCAGATATTCTCTTTTATAATAATTGTATTATTAATTATATTTAAAATGTAACATGACAGTAGTTTAAGTGCAAGTGTAAAGGAGTTCAATGGAAAGGTGGTGGCGGCGAGAACCGCTTGACAATATAAATAATATTTGAGTACAACTGAAACCAAAAGACACAAACACACACATAGGATGGACAGCTGCCTGTAAACATTCTCTCTCTCTCTCTCTGTCGCACCACTGTACGCAGTCAGCCTTTATCCCTTTCGGAGGCTTGATTAGCCTGATAAGTCACTGGGTGTGTAAAATCATGACCCTGCCCTCCGCCCTGTCACAGCAACCTTTGTAAAAAAAAAAAAAAATATATATAAAGCCAAACATGAATGTGTAAAAATGCAGAACAGTTAGTTGGGGAAAAATATTGACTGACTAGTAATTCCAGTGTCGACTAGATGCATCAGTACCGATTAGTTGATTAGTCTCGCACATCCTGTTTATACATTTATAAACATTTATATTCTTGACGAGGTGCAAAGATAGCCGTTCAGAACGATTACATTGAAAAACTATGGGAAAATAGCTCAGATGCACACAAAAACACGTGTGACAACCCTTTTTATGATCATGTTGGAGAAAGAATAGTCATTGGCTAGTAAATGTTTTGTTTTTACTCGCCAGACTTTTGACGACATGTAAGCATAATATAACAAAAAAATATTTTAAGCAAACAGAGAGGGGGCCTCTTCGTATATATTCACACTATATATATATATTTATTTATAAATTGTTTTTATTTTTATTTTGCTCTCATTTTAATCATATTTGAGCTTTTTAAAAAATTTACAAATTTCTCATTCTATCAATTTATATGATGTCATGAAACTGCATTTTTATGTTTGAAATTTCATACACATTTTAACAAAAAAATTCACGAGGTAGGAACCTAATAATGAAAATTAGCGGTCACGGTTGTGAAGTTTGGCTGACAATTCATTGCGATTATGATGATTGATTGTCTGTATTATGTGTTTCACGAATATGACGATTAATTACCATACTAACTCACTGTGTGTGCTTCATGCACACAACAGTCATCTATACAAATTTAGCTTGGGACATAAAACAAGGGTATGATTTCCTTTTCAGGCTTCAAAACATATGAATGACAGTCAAATATAAAAGTTTAAAATTTAAAATAATATTTGAATTATCAAAATATATCTAAATAACTAAAATATATCTCTTATTTGTCTGACTTTTGATCCATTGGACTTTCAATGTTTTGTTTTCTTTTGTTTCTTTTGTAACCCAGCCAACGTGTATAGCTGTTATATTGTATTGTATTGTGCAATAGTAAAATATTTCTGCCTTAAATTCTTCACTTTCCCACATTATTTTAAGGCTCTCTGATTACTCACAAGCCCTTATTTCTCATGAAGGAAGACTTTGAGATTCTTTTGATCATCTCCACAGAAATAGAGCAGGACATCTCCTCGGTCTCGCTGCTACACTGTAACACTGCATGAATAAACCCACAATAACCACGGACATTTGCCATTACATGGACGTTAAGTGAAACTGGAGCACTTTGCGTTCATAAAATCAACACGTTTATACCTTTATATTTTCACGGGAGTTTGGCGCAAGTCTCTGTAGATGGCGTGCACATCAGAGCACTTGAGAAGAGACCTGCTCTTGTGACGAATGCGGTGCGGTTCCCTGAGATTTTCGGAGTTCAACTGAATGAGACATAAGCGCTTTGTCCTACGTGCATGAGACTAGGCTGAATCCAGCTTCTTAATCAACTGTTTTTATTCAGTAAATGGGCCTCGGTGCTATCTATCACTGGCGAGTGAAATGTTTACTTGTTGCCAGTGGCTAATAACAGAAGTTATTTGGTCGCATAATGCAAAATTTACTCACACATGCGTGTGATTTACTCGCAATGTAGCCCCTAACTCGCCCTACACTTGAAAACTGACCAAACCTGGCACGAAACACAATGGTTTGTGGGGTAACGGTGGGGTAGGATCTGGTTGAAGGCGTGTGTAGAATAACTTAATGATGATTTTGGTATTTGAATACAGGCACGTTGAATGGTTATCCAGATGTCTACGATCTGTGCACATCCATAATAAATACCACAAAGATAATTTTCTTTTGTATAAGTTCCTGAACTTTACAGCACATCACAATAATTGGTTATGATTAGCTTAAATAAGTATTAAAGTACAGTGCTGTTGTTAATGACTTGTGATTTTCTGATGTTGTGTAGGGTCAGTTCTACTAGAGTCTAAAATCAACACCAACACTGCATATCAGAAACAACAGGTGAGTACAGACCATCCCAAGCCCAGCTCATGTAGTGCTGCTGAGACGTATGTCAGGTTCATGAGGACTTCTGTCTCTTGTCAGGACACGCTCATCGTCTGGTCTGAAGCAGAGAACTACGATTTGGCTCTGAGTTTTCAGGAGAAAGCTGGCTGTGATGAAATCTGGGAGAAGATCTGTCAGGTGCGTCAGCTTCATCTCTGACTTATTTACAGCATCACGATTGAAAGATGTTTTTCTCTCCGAGCTGAAGTGTGTGTGTGTGTGTGTGTGTGTGTGTGTGTGTGTGTGTGTGTGTGTGTGTGTGTGTGTGTGTGTGTGTGTGTGTGTGTGTGTGTGTGTGTGTGTGTGTGTGTGTGTGTGTCTGCTGGCCGCTGTTCAGGTGCAAGGTAAAGATCCGTCCATGGAGATCACTCAAGACCCTATGGATGAATCCGAGGAGGAGCGCTTCGAGGAGATGCCGGAGAGCAGTCACCTGGTGGAGCTTCCTCCCTGCGAGCCGAGCCGACTGGAGGAGATCGCCGAACTTGTGACGTCCGTGCTGTCATCACCCATCCGCCGGGAGAAGCTGGCTCTGGCGCTTGCCAGCTCTGGTTACGTCAAGAAGTTGCTGCAGCTCTTCAGGACGTATGAGGACTCGGAGCATCGCGAAGCCCTTCATCACCTGTACGAGATTGTGCGCGGCTTGCTCTTCCTCAACAAAGCCACTCTGTTCGAGGTGATGTTCTCGGACGACTGCATCATGGACGTGGTGGGCTGTTTGGAGTATGACCCGGCGATGGTCCAGCCCAAGAAACACCGGGAGTTCCTCACCAAAACGGCCAAATTCAAAGAGGTGATCCCCATCACGGATTCGGAGCTCCTGCAGAAGATCCATCAGACATATCGCGTGCAGTACATCCAGGACATCATCCTGCCTACGCCGTCGGTGTTTGAGGAGAACTTCCTGTCCACGTTGTCCTCCTTCATCTTCTTCAATAAGGTGGAGATCGTAAGCATGCTACAGGTGCGTGTCTACTGTCTGTTTGTCAAGACGGTGATGATGTTCCGGGTGCTGAGATGAAAAAAGCCCAGAGTTATTGTCACAGACATGTTGGCTGTTAACAAGTATTCGGCAGAGGCAGATCGCAGAGGCAGATCTTGGTTTACACGTGATATTAACAAGGGTTTCATGGCAACATACATTACATCATGTGTTTCTGCTTGTTGGCATCAGTAAAGATGTTCCATAATCTCATGGTTCATGTGTTTATTTGGGATGGGATGGTGATTTTCTTTTAAAGTGTGAAACCCTTTTTTTAGCACAATGATCACTTGTTTTGTGCTCAGCCTATCGGTGTGTGTTTAGATTAGGGATGAGCATAATGACTAATTTCATTGAAAGTTTTGGAGCTGACCCTCAGAAAACAGTCAAAAACATTGTGTGTTTATGCAGCCCATTTAAAGGTGCACTCAGTAACTTTTTGCTTGTCATTTTGTACAGTGACACCTTGTGGTATGGATGCAGGATCATTCAAAATCAATAGTTTTCCGTTACAGATGCCATTTTAGAAATTCACTATTCACAATCAGCCATGATTAATTTAGTACAATAGTGAAAACAGGAGTGTTACAGAGATTAAGTGTGTAGTATTCAGCTGGTCATGTGATTCTAAAATGTCAGTCTCATCATGAAGCACCCTTCCCCAATTTAGAATAAAACAGCATTTTTAAGTTTATTTATAAGACTGGAGTCCTCATCTCATGTGAGTGCTCATTTTATACATTCAAAATTAAAACAAAAGTAAAACTTTTTAATGGGGGAAAAAAATGCTGAGCACACCTTTACTTAATCTATTCCAACAGCCAAATCCGATGCAAAATTCCACTGAAAAGGGGCATTTATCTGCCATGTGCTTGCCTGCAAGCACCAAAGGTGCAGGAACCCAATTGTATTCGTACTGCTTTTCTGTTTATTAGGGGTGCAGTAACCCTGTTGTATTCATACTGATATTCTGTTCATTAGGGGTGCAGGAACCCCATTGTATTCATAATGATATTCTGTTTATTAGGAGTGCAGGAAGCCAATTGTATTCATACTGATATTCTGTTTATTAGAGGTGCAGGAACCCCATTGTATTCATACTGATATTCTGTTTATTAGGGTTGCAGGAACCCCATTGTATTCATACTGATATTCTGTTCATTAGAGGTGCAGGAACCTCATTGTATTCATACTGATATTCTGTTCATTAGGGTTGCAGGAACCCCATTGTATTCATACTGATATTCTGTTTATTAGGGGTGCAGGAACCCCATTGTATTCATACTGATATTCTGTTCATTAGAGGTGCAGGAACCCCATTGTATTCATACTGATATTCTGTTCATTAGAGGTGCAGGAACCCCATTGTATTCATACTGATATTCTGTTTATTAGAGGTGCAGGAACCCCATCGTATTCGTACTGATATTCTGTTTATTAGGGGTCCAAGCACTGAAGGTGCAGTAACCCTATTTTCTGTTTGTTAGGGGTGCAGGAACCCAATTGTATTCATACTGATATTCTCTTTATTAGAGGTCCAAGCACAGAAGGTGCAGTAACCCTATTTTCTGTTTGTTAGGGGTGCAGGAACCCAATTGTATTCATACTGATATTCTGTTTATTAGGGGTCCAAGCACTGAAGGTGCAGTAACCCTATTTTCTGTTTGTTAGGGGTGCAGGAACCCCATTGTTTTCGTACTGATATTCTGTTTATTAGGGGTGCAGGAACCCCATTGTATTCGTACTGATATTCTGTTTATTAGGGGTGCAGGAACCTCATTGTATTCGTACTGATATTCTGTTTATTAGGGGTGCAGGAACCTCATTGTATTCGTACTGATATTCTGTTTATTAGGGGTGCAGGAACCTCATTGTATTCATACTGATATTCTGTTCATTAGGGTTGCAGGAACCTCATTGTATTCGTACTGATATTCTGTTCATTAGGGGTGCAGGAACCCCATTGTATTCATACTGATATTCTGTTCATTAGGGGTGCAGGAACCTCATTGTATTCGTACTGATATTCTGTTCATTAGGGTTGCAGGAACCTCATTGTATTCGTACTGATATTCTGTTCATTAGGGGTGCAGGAACCCCATTGTATTCGCATACTGATATTCTGTTCATTAGGGGTGCAGGAACCTCATTGTATTCAGTACTGATATTCTGTTCATTAGGGGTGCAGGAACCTCATTGTATTCGTACTGATATTCTGTTCATTAGGGGTGCAGGAACCCCATTGTATTCGCATACTGATATTCTGTTCATTAGGGGTGCAGGAACCCCATTGTATTCGTACTGATATTCTGTTCATTAGGGGTGCAGGAACCTCATTGTATTCGTACTGATATTCTGTTCATTAGGGGTGCAGGAACCCCATTGTATTCGTACTGATATTCTGTTCATTAGGGGTGCAGGAACCCCATTGTATTCGTACTGATATTCTGTTCATTAGGGTTGCAGGAACCTCATTGTATTCGTACTGATATTCTGTTCATTAGGGGTGCAGGAACCCCATTGTATTCGTACTGATATTCTGTTCATTAGGGGTGCAGGAACCTCATTGTATTCGTACTGATATTCTGTTCATTAGGGGTGCAGGAACCTCATTGTATTCGTACTGATATTCTGTTCATTAGGGGTGCAGGAACCTCATTGTATTCGTACTGATATTCTGTTCATTAGGGGTGCAGGAACCTCATTGTATTCGTACTGATATTCTGTTCATTAGGGGTGCAGGAACCTCATTGTATTCGTACTGATATTCTGTTCATTAGGGGTGCAGGAACCCCATTGTATTCGTACTGATATTCTGTTCATTAGGGGTGCAGGAACCCCATTGTATTCGTACTGATATTCTGTTCATTAGGGGTGCAGGAACCTCATTGTATTCGTACTGATATTCTGTTCATTAGGGGTGCAGGAACCTCATTGTATTCGTACTGATATTCTGTTCATTAGGGTTGCAGGAACCTCATTGTATTCGTACTGATATTCTGTTCATTAGGGGTGCAGGAACCTCATTGTATTCGTACTGATATTCTGTTCATTAGGGGTGCAGGAACCTCATTGTATTCGTACTGATATTCTGTTCATTAGGGTTGCAGGAACCTCATTGTATTCGTACTGATATTCTGTTCATTAGGGGTGCAGGAACCTCATTGTATTCGTACTGATATTCTGTTCATTAGGGGTGCAGGAACCCTATTGTATTCGTACTGATATTCTGTTCATTAGGGGTGCAGGAACCCCATTGTATTCGTACTGATATTCTGTTTATTAGGGGTGCAGGAACCCCATTGTATTCGTACTGATATTCTGTTCATTAGGGTTGCAGGAACCCCATTGTATTCGTACTGATATTCTGTTCATTAGGGTTGCAGGAACCCCATTGTATTCATACTGATATTCTGTTCATTAGGGGTGCAGGAACCTCATTGTATTCATACTGATATTCTGTTCATTAGGGGTGCAGGAACCCCATTGTATTCATACTGATATTCTGTTTATTAGGGGTGCAGGAACCTCATTGTATTCATACTGATATTCTGTTTATTAGGGGTGCAGGAACCTCATTGTATTCATACTGATATTCTGTTTATTAGGGTGCAGGAACCTCATTGTATTCATACTGATATTCTGTTTATTAGGGGTGCAGGAACCTCATTGTATTCATACTGATATTCTGTTTATTAGGGGTGCAGGAACCTCATTGTATTCATACTGATATTCTGTTTATTAGGGGTGCAGGAACCTCATTGATTTCATACTGATATTCTGTTTATTAGGGGTGCAGGAACCCCATTGATTTCATACTGATATTCTGTTTATTAGGGGTGCAGGAACCCCATTGTATTCATACTGATATTCTGTTTATTAGGGGTGCAGGAACCCCATTGTATTCATACTGATATTCTGTTTATTAGGGGTGCAGGAACCTCATTGTATTCATACTGATATTCTGTTTATTAGGGGTGCAGGAACCTCATTGTATTCATACTGATATTCTGTTTATTAGGGGTGCAGGAACCCCATTGTATTCATACTGATATTCTGTTTATTAGGGTGCAGGAACCCCATTGTATTCATACTGATATTCTGTTTATTAGGGGTGCAGGAACCTCATTGTATTCATACTGATATTCTGTTTATTAGGGTGCAGGAACCCCATTGTATTCATACTGATATTCTGTTTATTAGGGGTGCAGGAACCTCATTGTATTCATACTGATATTCTGTTTATTAGGGGTGCAGGAACCTCATTGTATTCATACTGATATTCTGTTTATTAGGGGTGCAGGAACCCCATTGTATTCATACTGATATTCTGTTTATTAGGGGTGCAGGAACCTCATTGTATTCATACTGATATTCTGTTTATTAGGGTGCAGGAACCCTATTGTATTCATACTGATATTCTGTTTATTAGGGGTGCAGGAACCTCATTGTATTCATACTGATATTCTGTTTATTAGGGGTGCAGGAACCCCATTGTATTCATACTGATATTCTGTTTATTAGGGGTGCAGGAACCTCATTGTATTCATACTGATATTCTGTTTATTAGGGGTGCAGGAACCCCATTGATTTCATACTGATATTCTGTTCATTAGGGGTGCAGGAACCCCATTGTATTCGTACTGATATTCTGTTTATTAGGGGTGCAGGAACCTCATTGTATTCGTACTGATATTCTGTTTATTAGGGGTGCAGGAACCCCATTGTATTCGTACTGATATTCTGTTTATTAGGGGTGCAGGAACCTCATTGTATTCGTACTGATATTCTGTTTATTAGGGGTGCAGGAACCTCATTGTATTCGTACTGATATTCTGTTTATTAGGGGTGCAGGAACCTCATTGTATTCATACTGATATTCTGTTTATTAGGGTTGCAGGAACCTCATTGTATTCGTACTGATATTCTGTTTATTAGGGGTGCAGGAACCTCATTGTATTCATACTGATATTCTGTTCATTAGGGTTGCAGGAACCTCATTGTATTCATACTGATATTCTGTTTATTAGGGTGCAGGAACCCCATTGTATTCATACTGATATTCTGTTTATTAGGGGTGCAGGAACCTCATTGTATTCATACTGATATTCTGTTTATTAGGGTGCAGGAACCTCATTGTATTCATACTGATATTCTGTTTATTAGGGGTGCAGGAACCTCATTGTATTCATACTGATATTCTGTTTATTAGGGTGCAGGAACCTCATTGTATTCATACTGATATTCTGTTTATTAGGGGTGCAGGAACCTCATTGTATTCATACTGATATTCTGTTTATTAGGGTGCAGGAACCTCATTGTATTCATACTGATATTCTGTTTATTAGGGGTGCAGGAACCCCATTGTATTCATACTGATATTCTGTTTATTAGGGGTGCAGGAACCTCATTGTATTCGTACTGATATTCTGTTTATTAGGGTGCAGGAACCTCATTGTATTCATACTGATATTCTGTTTATTAGGGGTGCAGGAACCTCATTGTATTCATACTGATATTCTGTTTATTAGGGTGCAGGAACCTCATTGTATTCATACTGATATTCTGTTTATTAGGGTGCAGGAACCTCATTGTATTCATACTGATATTCTGTTTATTAGGGTGCAGGAACCTCATTGTATTCATACTGATATTCTGTTTATTAGGGTGCAGGAACCTCATTGTATTCATACTGATATTCTGTTTATTAGGGGTGCAGGAACCTCATTGTATTCATACTGATATTCTGTTTATTAGGGGTGCAGGAACCTCATTGTATTCATACTGATATTCTGTTTATTAGGGGTGCAGGAACCTCATTGTATTCATACTGATATTCTGTTCATTAGGGTTGCAGGAACCTCATTGTATTCATACTGATATTCTGTTCATTAGGGTTGCAGGAACCTCATTGTATTCATACTGATATTCTGTTTATTAGGGGTGCAGGAACCTCATTGTATTCATACTGATATTCTGTTTATTAGGGGTGCAGGAACCCCATTGTATTCATACTGATATTCTGTTTATTAGGGGTGCAGGAACCTCATTGTATTCATACTGATATTCTGTTTATTAGGGGTGCAGGAACCCTATTGTATTCATACTGATATTCTGTTTATTAGGGGTGCAGGAACCTCATTGTATTCATACTGATATTCTGTTTATTAGGGGTGCAGGAACCCCATTGTATTCATACTGATATTCTGTTTATTAGGGGTGCAGGAACCTCATTGTATTCGTACTGATATTCTGTTTATTAGGGGTGCAGGAACCCCATTGTATTCATACTGATATTCTGTTTATTAGGGGTGCAGGAACCCCATTGTATTCATACTGATATTCTGTTTATTAGGGGTGCAGGAACCTCATTGTATTCATACTGATATTCTGTTTATTAGGGGTGCAGGAACCTCATTGTATTCATACTGATATTCTGTTCATTAGGGTTGCAGGAACCTCATTGTATTTGTACTGCTTTTCTGTTTAATAGGGGGCCAAGGACCGAAGATGCAGTAGGGTAGATGACAAATAAGGGTGAAACAGCATTTTTTAAAACAAAGTTCTAAATTGCTTGAGAATTGTATGAATTTGTAAAGATCAAATACTGTTGTTTTTGAAAATGTTAGAGGTTAGCAGATTTTTTTTCTCATTATGCAATTTATTAAGCTTTTCTCACAGCTCCAGGCAAAATATGTCCTGCAGTGTGACATGAAATTACTATAAAATTCAAATATTGAAATATTAATTTCAAATACAAATCAGGTATGTTTTAAGTTTAACAAGTATTCTTAAAGAATGATCATTAAAATTTTGTGCATATTTTTTTTTCACAGCTGTTTTTCGATTATATTCTTTGCTTGTGCCATCTTTTACCACTCACTCCAGTGGAAATATTGTGTAAAATGAGAAAAAATATTTGAAAATGTTTATTAGTTTTTTGTCTAGTTATATTATGCAATGTTTTGAAATGCATATAATTATTTAAGCTTGTTAACATAGTAAAAGTCATTTAATTGTGTTTGAAGTGATGTCACTCCACAGGACGAAATGAGACACTGTATGAAGATTTATGGTGAAATTTATTGAATACTTTTGTAACAAACAAATTCATTTGCATCTCTATTTGAACATTAATGAAAATGCAACACATCAGTACAATCTTATTACTTAGTGTATGAATTTGAACTAAAAACAGACATACTGAATAATTAACATTTTGAAGGCGTCAAATCAGACCCAGTCATAAAGTCCATTCAGTCCATTTCTATTTTTAACTTAAAAGACTAAACAAATATCTTGTTTCTCAGGAGAAAGTCATTAAAATCATGCTAAAATAATTAAAAGCATGTTAAAATCATCAATTCAGCTCTTTGAACAAAGATTCCAGTGAACAAGAGAAATTTGACATTCTGGAGTTGTCACTAACAAAAGATCAGACCATAAACATGACAAGCTGTTAGAGCCAATATCAAAAAAAAAAAAAAAAAAAAAGGATGTAGAAATTATTTCATAGGAGAAATGGCAAACTTATGTGTTGAACATGAGCCAGTCCATGTGTTTAACTTCGCAACTCGACCATGGGGCTCAGGCTCTGAAATCTTACCAATTATGTCACTCCGCGATTAGTAAATGGTATCTTCTTTGTCAGGCCACTGGAAGGCATTCTTGTTTCCATGTTGAACCATACAGTTCGCCTGTATTTCCTATCCCTGAATATTCAACACTTGGCCCACATATCGCTTCTCATCATATTTTACTATGATGAACTTTCCCACTTCAAACACTTGGTCTTGGTCACTTTCAACATCTTCATCCAAGAAGGACTGGGTAGGGATAGGGTTAATCTCTTGAGCTGGACTGTCACCAGCCATTGTGACTTTTGTAACCTTGAAGCAGCCACACACTTGGGTAGCTGCAGAAGCAACTTACTGCCCTATGAAACACCTCCCCTGGTGTTGTGGAGAAAATCTGGTGTGTACCTAGTATGCCTTTCACAGCAGGGAGCACAAGAGGGAGCAGTTTGTCAAAGTCTTCTATTTCCTTTCCTATCTTCAAGTCAAAGAGGGCCTCTGCAGTTTGCAGGTCAGCCCCCCTTTGGACAGCCTGATCTGCCATACGCTTCACACAAGCTCCAACCCCATCAGGAGCTCCTTTTCCGTGGCCCCGTTCACTGTAATTCCATGTGAGACACTGGAACCCCCAGGTAAATGGTAGCGTACTCATTAGGAAACAGTTTGCCTTGTTGCGATACTGTGTCACAGGACCATCACTGATGAGGTGGAGTGACTCAAACTGTGTGTCATGCTGCATTTGGAGGTCTTCAATGACTGGCTGTAAGTGAGCCCATACAGCACGCTCATCATGCCTCAGAGATTTTGAGATGGTTGCAAAGCTCTGAATGTCCGTTTTGGTGTAGGCAACCACTGTATGTATGGTTACTTGGTTTCTATTTCCACCAAAGTGGAAAGATTGAATTTCTGTGTTCAGTGTTTCTGTGTTCAGTTTGCATCCATCATTTTCAGAGAAATCAACGTGCAACACCAAATCATTTTCTTGCAATTTCTCCTTTATCTCCCTCATTTTGGCTGATTGGTGCATCCAATTGAATTGATGGGAATTGATGGGATGCAATTGACTCCAGGTCACGCTGGAAGGTCTGTGCCAGCTTTCCCAGCGTTCCCTCAACCCCTTTTTTAACCCAGTTCGTGAACACCTTTTCCCCTACAGTCACCTTCACCCGCTCTGACTGCTCCCACCTAGCGAATTCATCAGGATTGTGTATTATATATAATATTTACAATATTTGTTTAATATATATATATATATATATATATAGAGACAGATAAATATTTATATTTATGTTTAATATTGCAAACATAACAGACGAGAATCTAGCTAGACATCTGACTTAATTATGTCACACCACAGGACTCTTTCACCTTTGCTGCCATTTTGAGTCATTGCTAATTAAGTCTGACCTTGGGCATTACAGTAACTGAATAAGTTCATTGTTTTAGACCTGAATATGATTATTTTTTTTAAATATTTTTCTTTTTTCTCGAACTAGATCAGTCACACCACAGGACTATCAAAAATGGACACGTTCATGGTCTGACAGAAATGATGAAATTTATCAAATTAATAAGAGATTAACACTCACCTTTTAACCTCCTTAGGACATACAAACATCTGGGGGAATTCCTGGTAGGGAGCTTGACTAAAGGACCACTATGGCTGTCCATGTAACTGCCAGTACAAAAATCTAATATCCAATGTCACGCTACAGGACAGCATTTGTGTTTCAAAACTAAATGTACTGTAAATATTATTTTAGTACTTTTTAGCATTTTGAAAACTTAAGTTAATTAAATAAATACATACAAAATAATGCCAAGGCATTTATTAGCTGCTCCAAACATATCTGCTTTATTTTACTAATATTTACATTTGATGAGTAATCAATGTTACAGTCACACCGCAGGACATTTTGCTATTCATCTTGAAATATGAACAACACCAAATACATTTTACGTCCCAAAATCATAATATTGAAATAAAATGATGTTCTATGCCCCACTGGCATGTGGTGTTTTAGTTGAGAAATGCAGTTCAGTAAACATTTAGACTTAATTACAGAAAAAACATGCGTCACGTCATCTGCCCAGTAACCCTTTTGTATTCTTGCTGATATTCTGTTTATTAGGGGTGCAGGAACCCCATTGATTTCATACTGATATTCTGTTTATTAGGGGTCCAAGCACAGAAGGTGCAGTAACCCTATTTTCTGTTGTTAGGGGTGCAGGAACCCAATTGTATTCATACTGATATTCTGTTCATTAGGGTTGCAGGAACCCAATTGTATTCATACTGATATTCTGTTTATTAGAGGTGCAGGAACCTCATTGTATTCATACTGATATTCTGTTTATTAGGGGTGCAGGAACCCTATTGTATTCTTGCTGATATTCTGTTTATTAGGGGTGCAGGAACCCTATTGTATTCTTGCTGATATTCTGTTTATTAGGGGTGCAGGAACCCTATTGTATTCTTGCTGATATTCTTTTTATTAGGGTTCCAAGCACAGAAGGTGCAGTAACCCTGTTGTATTCATACTAATATTCTGTTCATTAGGGTTGCAGGAACCCAATTGTATTCATACTGATATTCTGTTTATTAGTTGTTCAGTAACCCAACTGTAGTTGTATTGCTTTTCTGTTTGATGGGGTCCAAGCACCAAATATGCAGGAACCCTGTTTGTATTCGTACTGGTTTTCTGTTTATTAGGGGTCCAAGCACAGAAGGTGCAGTAACCCTATTTTCTGTTGTTAGGGGTGCAGGAACCCAATTGTATTCATACTGATATTCTGTTTATTAGAGGTGCAGGAACCTCATTGTATTCATACTGATATTCTGTTTATTAGGGGTGCAGGAACCCAATTGTATTCTTGCTGATTGTCTTTATATTAGGGGTCCAAGCACCAAAGGTGCAGTAACCCTATTGTATTCATACTGATATTCTGTTTATTAGGGGTGCAGGAACCCAATTGTATTTGTTCTCCTTTTCTGTTTAATGGGGGTCCATGGACCGAAGATGCGGGAACCCTGTTGTATTCATACTGATATTCTGTTTATTAGGGGTGCAGGAACCTCATTGTATTCATACTGATATTCTGTTTATTAGGGGTGCAGGAACCCTATTGTATTCATACTGGTTTTCTTTTTATTAGGGTTCCAAGCAAAGAAGGTGCAGTAACCCTATTGTATTCATACTGATTTTCTGTTTATTAGGGGTGAAGGAACCTCATTGTATTCATACTGATATTCTGTTTATTAGGGGTGCAGGAACCCTATTGTATTCATACTGGTTTTCTTTTTATTAGGGTTCCAAGCAAAGAAGGTGCAGTAACCCTATTGTATTCATACTGATTTTCTGTTTATTAGGGGTGAAGGAACCTCATTGTATTCATACTGATATTCCTTTTATTAGGGGTGCAGGAACCCTATTGTATTCATACTGATATTCTGTTTATTAGGGGTGCAGGAACCTCATTGTATTCATACTGATATTCTGTTTATTAGGGGTGCAGGAACCCAATTGTATTTGCACTGCTTTTCTGTTATTTAGGGGTCCAAACACTGAAGGTGCAGTAACCCTATTGTATTCTTGCCGATTTTCTGTTTATTAGGGCTCCAAGCACCGAAGGTGCAGCAACCCCATTATATATTCTGTTTATTAGGGGTCCAAGCACCGAAGGTGCAGCAACCCCATTATATATTCTGTTTATTAGGGGTGCAGGAACCTCATTGATTTCATACTGATATTCTGTTTATTAGGTGTGCAGGAACCCCATTGTATTCATACTGATATTCTGTTTATTAGGGTTCCAAGCACAGAAGGTGCAGTAACCCTGTTGTATTCGTACTGATTTTCTGTTTATTAGTGGTGCAGGAACCCCATTGATTTCATACTGATATTCTGTTTATTAGGGGTCCAAGCACAGAAGGTGCAGTAACCCTATTTTCTGTTGTTAGGGGTGCAGGAACCCAATTGTATTCATACTGATTTTCTGTTTATTAGGTGTGCAGGAACCCCATTGTATTCATACTGATATTCTGTTCATTAGGGTTGCAGGAACCCAATTGTATTCATACTGATATTCTGTTTATTAGAGGTGCAGGAACCTCATTGTATTCATACTGATATTCTGTTCATTAGGGTTGCAGGAACCCAATTGTATTCATACTGATATTCTGTTTATTAGGGGTGCAGGAACCCTATTGTATTCTTGCTGATATTCTGTTTATTAGGGGTGCAGGAACCCTATTGTATTCTTGCTGATATTCTTTTTATTAGGGTTCCAAGCACAGAAGGTGCAGTAACCCTGTTGTATTCATACTGATATTCTGTTTATTAGGGGTGCAGGAACCCTATTGTATTCTTGCTGATATTCTGTTTATTAGGGGTGCAGGAACCCTATTGTATTCTTGCTGATATTCTTTTTATTAGGGTTCCAAGCACAGAAGGTGCAGTAACCCTGTTGTATTCGTACTGATATTCTGTTTATTAGGGGTGCAGGAACCCAATTGTATTCTTATTGATTGTCTTTATATTAGGGGTCCAAGCACCAAAGGTGCAGTAACCCTATTCTATTCTTGCTGATTGTCTTTATATTAGGGGTCCAAGCACCAAAGGTGCAGTAACCCTATTGTATTCATACTGATATTCTGTTTATTAGGGGTGCAGGAACCCAATTGTATTTGTTCTCCTTTTCTGTTTAATGGGGGTCCATGGACCGAAGATGCGGGAACCCTGTTGTATTCATACTGATATTCTGTTTATTAGGGGTGCAGGAACCCTATTGTATTCATACTGGTTTTCTTTTTATTAGGGTTCCAAGCAAAGAAGGTGCAGTAACCCTATTGTATTTATACTGATTTTCTGTTTATTAGGGGTGAAGGAACCCTATTGTATTCATACTGATATTCTGTTTATTAGGGGTGCAGGAACCTCATTGTATTCATACTGATATTCTGTTTATTAGGGGTGCAGGAACCCTATTGTATTCATACTGATATTCTGTTTATTAGGGGTGCAGGAAACCAATTGTATTTGCACTGCTTTTCTGTTATTTAGGGGTCCAAACACTGAAGGTGCAGTAACCCTATTGTATTCTTGCCGATTTTCTGTTTATTAGGGCTCCAAGCACCGAAGGTGCAGGAACCCCATTATATATTCTGTTTATTAGGGGTGCAGGAACCCCATTGATTTCATACTGATATTCTGTTTATTAGGGGTCCAAGCACCGAAGGTGCAGGAACCCCATTATATATTCTGTTTATTAGGGGTGCAGGAACCTCATTGATTTCATACTGATATTCTGTTTATTAGGTGTGCAGGAACCCCATTGTATTCATACTGATATTCTGTTTATTAGGGGTCCAAGGACCGAAGATGCAGTAACCCTTTTGTATTCTTGCTGATAATCTTTTTATTAGGGTTCCAAGCACAGAAGGTGCAGTAACCCTGTTGAATTCATACTGATATTCTGTTTATTAGTGGTGCAGGAACCCCATTGATTTCATACTGATATTCTGTTTATTAGGGGTCCAAGCACAGAAGGTGCAGTAACCCTATTTTCTGTTGTTAGGGGTGCAGGAACCCAATTGTATTCATACTGATATTCTGTTTATTAGGTGTGCAGGAACCCCATTGTATTCATACTGATATTCTGTTCATTAGGGTTGCAGGAACCCAGTTGTATTCATACTGATATTCTGTTTATTAGGTGTTCAGTAACCCAACTGTATTTGTATTGCTTTTCTGTTTGATAGGGGTCCAAGCACCAAATATGCAGGAACCCTGTTTGCATTCGTACTGATTTTCTGTTTATTAGTGGTGCCGGAACCCCATTATATACATACTGATATTCTGTTTATTAGGGGTGCAGGAACCCAATTGTATTCTTGCTGATATTCTTTATATTAGGGGTCCAAGCACCAAAGGTGCAGTAACCCTATTCTATTCTTGCTGATTGTCTTTATATTAGGGGTCCAAGCACCAAAGGTGCAGTAACCCTATTGTATTCTTGCTGATAATCTGTTTATTAAGGGCCCATGCACCAAAGGTGCAGTAACCCTATTGTATTCATACTGATATTCTGTTTATTAGGGGTGCAGGAACCCAATTGTATTTGTTTTTCTTTTCTGTTTAATGGGGGTCCAAGGACCGAAGATGCAGGAACCCTGTTGTATTCATACTGATATTCTGTTTACTAGGGGTGCAGGAACCCTATTGTATTCATACTGGTTTTCTTTTTATTAGGGTTCCAAGCACAGAAGGTGCAGTAACCCTGTTGTATTCGTACTAATATTCTGTTTATTAGTGGTGCCGGAACCCCATTATATACATACTGATATTCTGTTTATTAGGGGTGCAGTAACCCTATTGTATTCTTGTTGATAATCTGTTTATTAGGGGCCCATGCACCAAAGGTGCAGTAACCCTATTGTATTCATACTGATATTCTGTTTACTAGGGGTGCAGGAACCCTATTGTATTCATACTGGTTTTCTTTTTATTAGGGTTCCAAGCACAGAAGGTGCAGTAACCCTATTGTATTCATACTGATATTCTGTTTATTAGGGGTGGAGGAACCCAATTGTATTCATACTGGTTTTCTTTTTATTAGGGTTCCAAGCACAGAAGGTGCAGTAACCCTATTGTATTCATACTGATATTCTGTTTATTAGGGGTGCAGGAACCCTATTGTATTCATACTGATATTCTTTTTATTAGGGTTCCAAGCACAGAAGGTGCAGTAACCCTGTTGTATTCATACTGATATTCTGTTTATTAGGGGTCCAAGGACCGAAGATGCAGTAACCCTTTTGTATTCTTGCTGATATTCTTTTTATTAGGGTTCCAAGCACAGAAGGTGCAGTAACCCTGTTGTATTCATACTGATATTCTGTTTATTAGGGGTGCAGGAACCCTATTGTATTCATACTGATATTCTTTTTATTAGGGTTCCAAGCACAGAAGGTGCAGTAACCCTGTTGTATTCATACTGATATTCTGTTTATTAGGGGTCCAAGGACCGAAGATGCAGTAACCCTTTTGTATTCTTGCTGATATTCTTTTTATTAGGGTTCCAAGCACAGAAGGTGCAGTAACCCTATTGTATTCATACTGATATTCTGTTTATTAGGGGTCCAAGGACCGAAGATGCAGTAACCCTTTTGTATTCTTGCTGATATTCTTTTTATTAGGGTTCCAAGCACAGAAGGTGCAGTAACCCTGTTGTATTTGTACTGATTTTCTGTTTATTAGTGGTGCCGTAACCCCATTATATAACATACTGATATTCTGTTTATTAGGGGTGCAGGAACCCTATTGTATTCATACTGGTTTTCTTTTTATTAGGAGTCCAAGCACCAAAGGTGCAGTAACCCTTCTGTATTCTTGCTGATTGTCTTTATATTAGGGGTCCAAGGTGCAGTAACCCTATTGTATTCATACTGATAGTCTGTTTATTAGGGGTGCAGGAACCCAATTGTATTTGTTCTTCTTTTCTGTTTAATGGGGGTCCAAGCACCAAAGGTGCAGTAACCCTATTGAATTCGTGCTGATTTTCTGTTTATTAGGGATCCAAACACTGAAGGTGCAGTAACCCTATTGTATTCGTACTGATTTTCTGTTTATTAGTGGTGCCGGAACCTCATTGTATTCATACTGATATTCTGTTTATTAGGGGTGCAGGAACCCTATTGTATACTGATATTCTGTTTATTAGGGGTGCAGGAAACCTATTGTATTCATACTGATATTCTTTTTATTAGGGTTCCTTGCACAGAAGGTGCAGTAACCCTGTTGTATTCGTACTGATTTTCTGTTTATTAGGGGTGCAGTAACCCTATTGTATTCATACTGATATTCTGTTTATTAGGGGTGCAGAATATCAGTATGAATATCAGTCCAAGGACCGAAGATGCAGGAATCCTGTTGTATTCATACTGGTTTTCTGTTTATTAGGGATCCAAACACTGAAGGTGCAGTAACCCTATTGTATTCTTACTGATTTTCTGTTTATTAGGGGTGCAGGAACCCAATTGTATTTGCACTGCTTTTCTGTTATTTAGGGGTCCAAACACTGAAGGTGCAGTAACCCTATTGTATTCTTGCCGATTTTCTGTTTATTAGGGGTCCAAGCACCGAAGATGCAGGAACCCCATTATATATTCTGTTTATTAGGGGTGCAGGAACCTCATTGATTTCATACTGATATTCTGTTTATTAGGGGTCCAAGCACCGAAGGTGCAGGAACCCCATTATATATTCTGTTTATTAGGGGTGCAGGAACCTCATTGATTTCATACTGATATTCTGTTTATTAGGGGTGCAGGAACCCTATTGTATTCGTACTGGTTTTCTTTTTATTAGGAGTCCAAGGACCGAAGATGCAGTAACCCTTTTGTATTCTTGCTGATATTCTTTTTATTAGGGTTCCAAGCACAGAAGGTGCAGTAACCCTGTTGTATTCATACTGATATTCTGTTTATTAGGGGTGCAGGAACCCAATTATATAACATACTGATATTCTGTTTATTAGGGGTGCAGGAACCCTATTGTATTCATACTGGTTTTCTTTTTATTAGGAGTCCAAGCACCAAAGGTGCAGTAACCCTTCTGTATTCTTGCTGATTGTCTTTATATTAGGGGTCCAAGGTGCAGTAATCCTATTGTATTCTTGCTGATAATCTGTTTATTAGGGGCCCATGCACCAAAGGTGCAGTAACCCTATTGTATTCATACTGATATTCTGTTTATTAGGGGTGCAGGAACCCAATTGTATTTGTTGTTCTTTTCTGTTTAATGGGGGTCCAAGCACCAAAGGTGCAGTAACCCTATTGTATTCATACTGATATTCTGTTTATTAGGGGTGCAGGAACCCAATTGTATTTGTTCTTCTTTTCTGTTTAATGGGGGTCCAAGCACCAAAGGTGCAGTAACCCTATTGTATTCTTGCTGATATTCAGTTTTTTGGGGGTCCAAGCACCAAAGGTGCAGTAACCCTATTGAATTTGTGCTGATTTTCTGTTTATTAGGGATCCAAACACTGAAGGTGCAGTAACCCTATTGTATTCTTGCCAATTTTCTGTTTATTAGGGGTCCAAGCACCGAAGGTGCAGGAACCCCATTATATATTCTGTTTATTAGGGGTGCAGGAACCCCATTGATTTCATACTGATATTCTGTTTATTAGGGGTGCAGGAACCCCATTGATTTCATACTGATATTCTGTTTATTAGGGGTGCGGGAACCCCATTGATTTCATACCGATATTCTGTTTATTAGGGTTGCAGGAACCCCATTGATTTCATACTGATATTCTGTTTATTAGGGGTGCAGGAACCCCATTGTATTCGTACTGATATTCTGTTTATTAGGGGTGCAGGAACCTCATTGATTTCATACTGATATTCTGTTTATTAGGGTTGCAGGAACCCCATTGATTTCATACTGATATTCTGTTTATTAGGGTTGCAGGAACCCCATTGATTTCATACTGATATTCTGTTTATTAGGGGTGCAGGAACCTCATTGTATTCATACTGATATTCTGTTTATTAAGGGTGCAGGAACCCTATTGTATTCGTACTGGTTTTCTTTTTATTAGGAGTCCAAGGACCGAAGATGCAGTAACCCTTTTGTATTCTTGCTGATATTCTTTTTATTAGGGTTCCAAGCACAGAAGGTGCAGTAACCCTATTGTATTCATACTGATATTCTGTTTATTAGGGTTGCAGGAACCCCATTGATTTCATACTGATATTCTGTTTATTAGGGGTGCAGGAACCCTATTGTATTCGTACTGGTTTTCTTTTTATTAGGAGTCCAAGGACCGAAGATGCAGTAACCCTTTTGTATTCTTACTGATAATCTTTTTATTAGGGTTCCAAGCACAGAAGGTGCAGTAACCCTGTTGTATTCATACTGATATTCTGTTTATTAGGGGTGCAGGAACCCAATTATATAACATACTGATATTCTGTTTATTAGGGGTGCAGGAACCCTATTGTATTCATACTGGTTTTCTTTTTATTAGGAGTCCAAGCACCAAAGGTGCAGTAACCCTTCTGTATTCTTGCTGATTGTCTTTATATTAGGGGTCCAAGGTGCAGTAACCCTATTGTATTCTTGCTGATAATCTGTTTATTAGGGGCCCATGCACCAAAGGTGCAGTAACCCTATTGTATTCATACTGATATTCTGTTTATTAGGGGTGCAGGAACCCAATTGTATTTGTTCTTCTTTTCTGTTTAATGGGGGTCCAAGCACCAAAGGTGCAGTAACCCTATTGTATTCTTGCTGATATTCAGTTTTTTGGGGGTCCAAGCACCAAAGGTGCAGTAACCCTATTGAATTCGTGCTGATTTTCTGTTTATTAGGGATCCAAACACTGAAGGTGCAGTAACCCTATTGTATTCTTGCCAATTTTCTGTTTATTAGGGGTCCAAGCACCGAAGGTGCAGGAACCCCATTATATATTCTGTTTATTAGGGGTGCAGGAACCCCATTGATTTCATACTGATATTCTGTTTATTAGGGGTGCGGGAACCCCATTGATTTCATACTGATATTCTGTTTATTAGGGGTGCAGGAACCCCATTGATTTCATACTGATATTCTGTTTATTAGGGGTGCAGGAACCCCATTGATTTCATACTGATATTCTGTTTATTAGGGTTGCAGGAACCCCATTGATTTCATACTGATATTCTGTTTATTAGGGGTGCGGGAACCCCATTGATTTCATACTGATATTCTGTTTATTAGGGGTGCAGGAACCCCATTGATTTCATACTGATATTCTGTTTATTAGGGGTGCAGGAACCCCATTGATTTCATACTGATATTCTGTTTATTAGGGGTGCGGGAACCCCATTGATTTCATACTGATATTCTGTTTATTAGGGTTGCAGGAACCCCATTGTATTCATACTGATATTCTGTTTATTAGGGGTGCAGGAACCTCATTGTATTCATACTGATATTCTGTTCATTAGGGGTGCAGGAACCCCATTGATTTCATACTGATATTCTGTTTTTTAGGGGTGCGGGAACCCCATTGATTTCATACTGATATTCTGTTCATTAGGGGTGCAGGAACCCCATTGATTTCATACTGATATTCTGTTTATTAGGGGTGCAGGAACCCCATTGATTTCATACTGATATTCTGTTTATTAGGGGTGCGGGAACCCCATTGATTTCATACTGATATTCTGTTTATTAGGGTTGGAGGAACCCCATTGATTTCATACTGATATTCTGTTTATTAGGGGTTCGGGAACCCTGTTGATTTCATAGTGATATTCTGTTTATTAGGGTTGCAGGAACCCTATTGATTTCATACTAGAGATGCACCGATTGCAATTTTCCCCAATTTTCCCCTGTGGGATCACTCCATATTTTACTTTTGTTTGGTTTGACAATCCTCATTTACATAGACAAAGTGGTAGCGGTCTGCTAAATATGACCTAAACCATGCTAATGCGACTCCACAAATGCCAACATAATTCTCCAGCCTATTCAAGAGAATGTCGTGATCTATCATGTCGAATGCAGCACTAAGATCTAAAACCACTAGAAGAGAAATTCAGCCGTGATCAGATGATAAGAGCAAGACATTTGTAACTCTGATAAGTGCAGTCTCTGTACTGTGATGAGGCCTAAATCCTGACTGAAATTCTTTGTATATACTATTTCTCTGTAGAAATGAACATATTTGGGAGGATACTACCTTTTCTAGTATTTTTGACAAATGGGAGATTTGAAATCGGTCTATAATTAGCCAGTTCTCTAGGATCAAGTTGTGGCTTCTTAATAAGCGATTTGATAATTGCCATTTTAAAGTTTCTTGGGACATGTCCTAAGCATAGCGAGGAGTTAATATTAAGAAGAGGTTCTGAGATTACAGGAGATACCTCTTTTAAGAGCTTATTTTGTATAGGATCTAAAAACATGTTGTGGCTTTTGATGTTTCAATAAGTTTTGTTAGCTCTTCATGACCTATGATAGCGAAGGATTGAAGTTGCACGTGAGGAAAATTATTCGACACTGTTTTCTGAGGTGCTATGACAGATGATTGCATAATTCCAATTTTATTTCTGATTATTTCAATTTTATCTGTAAAGAAATTCATGAAGTCATTACTCTTGTGCTGTGATGGAATATCTGGTTCTGTTGAGGCTTTATTCCTAACCAATTTAGCCACAGTACTGAATAAATATCTAGGATTGTTGTGGTTATTTTCTATGAGTTTACCCAAATATGCTGATCTGGCAGCTTTGAGTGCCTGTCTATTTCTACAGACACTATCCTTCCATGCACCCTGAAATACTTCTAATTATGAATTTTTCCACATGCGCTCCATTTTCCGAGCTGCTCTCTTGAGAGCATGAGTGTGATCATTGTACCATGGTGCAGGGCTTATTTCTTTAATTTTCTTTAATCGAGGTGGGGCGACAATATCAAGAGTGCTAGAGAAGACTGCATTTATATTTTTTGTTATTTCATCAAGTTCTTCTGGGCTTTGGGGTTTATTGAGTGTATGAGATAGATCTGGAAGATTATTAGTGAAGCTATCTTTGGTGGTCAAAAGAATAGTTCTACCTGAATGATAGCTCGGTGTAGATTGAGTAACATTAGCTGATTGCAGCATACAAGAGACGAGGTAATGATCCGAGATGTCATTGCTCTGCTGCAGAATTTCTATAGTATCAACATCAACTCCATATGACAGAATTAAATCTAGCGTATGATTATGGCAATGAGTTGGTCCTGTAACATTTTGTCTGACTCCAAGAGAGTTGAGAATATCGATAAATGCTAATCCCAATGTGTCATTTTCATTATCTATGTGAATGTTAAAGTCACCAACAATTAAAGCTCTATCTACAGTAACTACAAAATCTAATAACAAATTAGCAAATTCCCCAAGGAAATCAGAATAAGCCCCGGGTGATCTATACATTGTTGCAAGTGTAAAAGACGACATAGCTTTTTTATTTAAATTTGACGGTGTCACATTAAGCATTATTAGTTCAAGACTTGCATTTATATCCTGTCCTCTGAGAAACAACGAAAACTTCACTGTAAATTGTATCAACACCTCCTCCTCGACCCTTCAGATGAGGCTCATGTTTATAACAGTAACCTGGGGGAGTAGATTGATTTAAACTAATATATTCATCTGGTTTAAGCCAGGTTTCAGTCAAACAGAGCGCATCCAAACTATGATCTGTAATAATTTCATTAACAATTAGTGCTTTGGTAGACAGAGATCTAATGTTTAGTAGCCCTATTTGTTGTTTATCTTTATTTTTTTATTTTTTTCAAGTTTGACCGTAATAAAATTTTTTCTAAATGTCTTTAGTGAGAGTTTTGTGTTTGGTAGTTCGGGGAACAGACACAGTCTCTATGAGATATCTAGGTGATACTGTCTGTATGTGTTGTAGTTTATGTGACCTGTGTGATGTCTCGAGGCAGCTAGCAGTTGTTCGGATTAACCAGTTTGTCTGCTTCCTGACCTGGGCCCCAGTTAGTCAATTCAACAATATGAGATCAGAATGACACGCTGTTAAAACGGAGGTTGTCGGCAACATCGCGCTGTTGTGCTCAGATTTAGAATGTATGAAAAAGACGGTAACAGATATAAAACTACATTTTGCACTTTTTTTTTTTTTTCTTTGTTTTTTACATTTTTGGACATGTTAATATTTATTAATATGTATTTATTTTTTTTTAGATTTGAAAATGGACCACATTGCATTCAAGACTAATATGGATAATAGGTTATACGCTCTTTATTTTTATTTTGACTTGGAGCGCCTGCTTTACTGTTTTCTCTATAATAAGCACTTAAATGTGTGGATGTCTTTTCAATGGGTTTGGGGTTCACTCTGTTCTTTTGGGTGAACGGGGGTGGGTTTTTACTGCACCAGATTCTTATTTTGCACTTTTCAATTAGCATTTTTTCTGTTAATTTAGTGCAGGGACTACTGTTACTATTAATAATACTTGCTCAGATCCTATACTGTCATGGCTGGATTCTGTTTTTGTTTTTTAAATAAAAAATGGTTATCATAGCCAGTAGATCAGCAGGCTACAATATAAATTTTGTTAGCTGGAATGTTAAGTCCTTAAATCACCCTGTCAAGCGTAGAAAAGTACTTCTGCATTTAAAACAACTTAAAGGGGGGATAGCCTTTCTTCAGGAAACTCATTTATGTAAAAGACCATTTTAGATTGAAGTGTGAGTGGTTAGGTCCGTTATATCACTCTCATTTTAATTCTAAATCTAGAGGCACAGCAATTCTTATTGGAAAAAATATCCCATTTGAGGTTTCGAAGGTTGTAGCAGACTCTACAGGTCACTTTGTCATAGTAGTTGGTAAACTTTACAACTTACCAGTTGTCCTAGCTAATGTATATGCACCAAATTATTATGATAGTTTTTTTTCACAAACATTTTTTTCTAGATGACCAAAACTGGACACACTATTTGATACTAGGAGGAGATATGAATTGCATAATGTCTTCATTGTTAGATCGTAATTCTATCAAAGCTACCATTCCATCCAAATCAGCTGATACCATTCAATTATTCCTTGACACATATGGGGGTATCTGATGTGTGGCGTTTTCGCAATCCTGGGTCAAGAAGTTATTCTTTTTTCTCACCTGTTCATCAAACGTATTCACGTATAGACTACTTTTTCTCCCTTTAATTAGTTATTGTGAGTATCATGCTATTGTTATTTCAGATCATGCCCCGCTATAAATTACATTATGCATACCGGTTACATATGACAGATATCGTCCCTGGCGCTTAAACACTTTGTTGCTTTCAGATGAAGTATTTGTTAAACTTATATCGTCTAAGATAAAAACATTTCTTGAACATAACCAAACCCCGGGAATGCCATTTTCAGTTATATGGGAAGCACTGAAAGCATATTTGAGAGGAGAAATAATATCTTATAGTTCTTACATTAGAAAAGTACAAACAGCCAGACTTGAGGAATTAGAAAATGCTATACTAAAATTAGATGCAACCCTGACCCAGAAATCATCGCCTAATTTATATAAACAACGATTATCACTTCAAACAGAATATAGTCTTAAGTACTAAATACATTGAAAATCTGATGAAGAAAACATGCCATAAATCATATGAACATGGTGAGAAGGCCGGGAGAGTTTTGGCTTATCAACTGAGACAAAAAATAAAAGATAAATTAGGCTTTAGGTTTACAGGACACTCACAGATTAATCATTGTTTTTATGAGTTCTATTCAGAATTATATACTTCTGAATCCCATAAGGATAAGAAGCTGTTTTCTTCATTTTTATAAGATTACCATTCCTCCAATTGACAGCGAGGCAGCAGTTGAACTCGAAACTCCCTATTTGGTTGAAGAAATTAATGCCTCAGTAATGTCTATGCAAAACGGAAAATCGCCTGGCCCAGATGTCCGAGCGAGTTTTATAAAAAATTGAAGAATGAATTATCTCCGCCCTTATTAAGTGTTTTTGAGGAATCTTTTTCTTCTGGTACACTACCTCCAACTATGCGACAAGCAGTCATATCACTCATTCTCAAGGAAAAAAAGGATCCTCTTGATTGTGGCTCTTATCACCCCATCACTCTTCTTAATGTGGACAGTAAAATCCTGGCTAAAATGTTGGCTCGTAGGTTAGAAACTGTTCTGCCTTCTATAATATCCAGTGATCAAACTGGATTTATCAAAACTCTACAATTGTTTTCTAATATACGTCCGCTCTTAAATATTCTTTATGATCCCACTCCATCTGATGTCCCTGATGTACTGCTATCACTCGATGCTGAGAAAGCTTTTGACCGGGTGGAGTAGGACCCTTTTTTTTTTTTTTTATGTTTTGAAGAAATTTGCGTTTGGTTCAAAATGTATTCAATGGATTAAAGTTCTTTTATACATCCCCTCTGGCGGCAGTACATACAAATAATAACCTATCTCCCTTTTTCTCTCTACAACGTGGCACGAGACTGGTGGTTGTCCTTTATCGCCCCTTTTATTTGCATTAGTAATTGAACCACTAACTGTGGATTTACATTTATGCATTTGGCAGACGCTTTTATCCAAAGCGACTTACAGTGCACTTATTACAGGGACAATCCCCCCGGAACAACCTGGAATTAAGTGCCTTGCTCAAGGACACAATGGTGGTGGCCGTGGGGTTCGAACCAGCGACCTTCTGATTAACGGCCCTGTGCTTTAGCCACTACGCCACTGGACTGTTATATATCTTTGGCAAAATCTCTGGATATAAAGTAAATTTACAGAAAAGTGAACTCATGCCAATAAATCTAACATCTCATTCAACATTATCTAACACTTTTCCATTTAAAATAAGTACAGAAAAGTTTAAATACTTGGGTATCTGGATTACTTATTAATATAATAAACTCTATAAAGCTAACTTCCACTCTCTCATAAACCATTTAAAAGAGGATCTTGACCGTTGGAACCTGCTCTTATTATCTTTAGGAGGTAGAATTAATGCGGTCAATATGAATGTGTTGCCTAGATTTTTGTTTTTGTTTCAAAGTCTTCCTATTTTTTTAACAAAATCTTTCTTCATGCATATAGACACCCTGATATCTGACTTTATCTGGAATAGGAAAATCCCTCGGATATGTCAAGTCAAGTGGTTTTTATTGTCGTTTCAACCATATACAGTTAGTACAGTACACAGCGAAACGAGACAACGTTCCTCCAGGACCATGGTGCTACATAAAAACAACAAAGGACCAACATAGTACCACATGAGACTACACAGACTAAATAACATACCTATATATATATATATATATATATATATATATATATATACCTTTATAAAGTGCACGTAAAGATATAATACAAAGACATCATTCTTGTGGTGGTCTGTCCCTCCCTAATCTTCAGCAATACTGTTGCGCTTCTAATATTACATTTATGTTGTAATGGATCAACCCTTCTGATAACCTGGCATGGCTGTTGTTAGAAAAGGCTTCTTGTAGGCCCACATCATTACCTGCTCCAATTTGTACAAAGATACCTCTTTCTGAGTCATTATCTAGACATTCTTTAAACCCAATTGTTAGAGCATCTTTTAAAATATTGAACCAGTTTAGACAAGCTTTTTTGCTTACTGATCTCTAAATGCATGCCCTTTTATGAGAAATCATATGTTTACACCCTCTATTACAGACACTGCTTTTAATTGTTGGGCAGAGAAAGGACTTGTCACATTGAAAGATCTATATATTGATAATAGCTTTATCTTGTTTCAGCAAATAAGGGCAAAATATAATATTCCAAATACACATTTCTTCAGATATTTGCAGATTCGCAGTTTTATGACATCTAACACTACTGACTTTCCAGCTCTACCTACTGAATCTCTACTTGATATCATTTTGAAAATCAGTCCACTCTCCAAGAATAATATCGGTCTGATATACTCTTTGATTTCCTCACAGAATTTAACTTCTTTGACAAAATCAAAGCAACAATGGGAAAGTGAACTTGATATGCAACTTTCAGAAAAAGCATGGCAAGATATTATAAATAAGATTCATTCAACCTCAATCTGTTCACGACATGAATTATTCAATTCAAAATAGTCCACCGCCTACACTGGACAAAAGCTAAATTAGCTAAATTTTCACCTAATATAGACTCCTTGTGTGATATGTGTAGAGCTAATCATACATACATACACATGTTTTGGTCATGTCCTAAGCCTGTTAATTTTTGGCAATTAATATTCAATTTGTTTTCAGGAGTTCTGCATTTATCTATTAAGTCTTCCCCCATTCTTGTAATATTCGGTTTAACTACAGAACTCTGTTTAGATAATAATGCAAAAATATGATTGCTTTTATGACTTTTTTAGCTAGACGTCTTATATTGCTTAAGTGGAAGGACAGATCTCCACCTAATTTTAATCATAGGATCAGGGATCTTATGCATCATCTTGCACTAGAGAAGATTCGATACTCCACTAAAGGCTGTAGTCAAACATTTTTCATTATTTGGCTGCCAGTGCTGACTTACTTACAGCAAATTAATCCAAATATAATTTTTCCTGTGTGATTTATTTATTTATTTCCCTCCTTATTTTCTTTTATCTGACCCTGTGATAATATATTACAGAAAAGCACTGTAAGATATGTAATGGTGCAGTGGGGATGGGGAGCTCTGTTGGAGCAAGATCATTGATTTCATCTTAATCTGTTTTTGAAATTGCTGTTATATTATGTAAAATATGAATAAAAAGACTTTGAGAAAAAAAATATGAAGAAAACACGTAAACAAATGAACTGAACAGAACCCAATCGACAACTCCAACCTTCCTCCTGGTCCGCATCGACTTAAACCCGTCTGTGTGTAATCAAACACATCAAGGGATACTGATGCTGAGGCAATTGTCATTAGATTTAGGCTCTTTGCCTCGGACTGACGACTTCTCGTGGCAATTTTAATTTGGATCTGGAGGCTGAACCCAGCGTCAAGCCTCGCATTGCCCTCCACATTGCCCATCACAGAAGGGTGATTTTACCAGTTTTCCACGTAAAAAAGTGGGAGGTGTTCACAATAAACATTGAAAACATATATTTGGAAGAGAGAAAATAAGTTTGCTGTTGCTTTGATAGCAGAAAGTAATAAAAGGACTCGTTTCTTGTTGAATTTAAATGAGTTCAATAACTGGGGTCTCTGATAATCCTAAACGATAAGGTAATATTTAATTAAAAGAGTTTATGAGACATTCAAAAAGGCGTGTGGAAAAACACTTTGGTGTGACGTCACTTCATGGACTTCAATGTATTCTGCAGCGCTGACCTGACGAGTCACAAGAAAGACCCTTAACGCCTATAAATATCACTGTGGCAGTGGGGGTGTGGTCAAGTGCCTGTCCAGAGAGAGGGAAGCGGTAAGGGCACTTACACCTGAGCAAACTGATGTTTAACACCTGACTGAGAAAGAGCAACACGTCAGTCCAGTGTTGGCATGTTCCCTGAAGTTAGAGAACTACATGTCATTAAGAAGTTTGTGTTTACTGAGTTTTGTTATTTGTGCCCATTAAAATCCCTACTTGAGAGGAGCAACTCGTCTTTGTGTCCTCCTTATCATTCATAACCCTTTACAATCACTCACTATTGCACATTAATCATTGCTCTTCACAATCACAAAAGTGAACGATTATGGTTTCAAAAGGTCAGTTTGGATCCCTGAAATTATTATTATAATAATTTTTTTTACATGCATTTATTTATTTTGTTGAATTTGATATTCTTTCACGGCACACTAGTGTACCACGGCACAGTGGTTGGGAAACACTGCATCAATTGGTCATTTTGACAGATAAAAACAAGCTAGAAATTCTGCTTAAACCATCTTTATATGTGGTATATTCACTCTTTCTCGGTCTCTGTGTGTGCATGAAGCATAGAGAGGGAGAGCGCTCACAGCCATTTGTGAGTGTGAGAGAACGGTGCTGTTGATGCAAAAATAACGTGCTTCTTTTACAAGTACTTGGTATATGAGGGAAGATGCATTAGGGAGTTTCTGATGGTAGGGTGCAATAAGTAGTTCATAGATTTGGGTGTTGGATCAGATGTCACTTGCTTCACTGTATACCTAAATAGAACTGTTCAGGTTGTAGTCCACAAACCCGGAAGTGAATTTGCATAAAAAAATTCGAATTAAAATGGGATGTGAATTTTAAAGCTGTGTTGAAGCAAAATGCTTATATATATATATATATATATATATATATATATATATATATAAATATAAATCACACAGCAGCTTCAAAATTCTCTTTTGAGGTATGAAAGTGTGTATCGAAAACGGCCACTTATCGTCAAGTAATGTTTACCACAGACCTTATTTTACTCGCAAATCCAAAACTCCCATCATAAAATCCCATAGGAAAATCAAGGCCAGGACAGCCTTTGAGTATCACGGACTGGCAAGCACAACATTCCTTTATGGATTAAATCTTTAAAGGATATTCAGTAGTTTTCTTTAGACTTAATGTATTCATTTGCAGTTTAAACATCATGTGTATCTTTTCAGCCACAGTACTGCTTGAATGAGACTTTGTTGCACACCGTTCTATTATTGTGGTAACATGAAAGCACGTTCACATGTTTCAGATGACTCTTACACGTGCAAGAAGGTTATACTCAGCACCGTTGTGGCTAGAAAAACTCATCAGGAAAACGGGACAATTTATTAACCAATGTCAATCATTTAAACATAATAAATATTGATCAATAAAATTGGTCGTCCATTTATTTGTAATAAATGGTGTGTATATTATTTTCTGTTGGATTTGCACAGAAATTCGAGAGTGTGTGATGCATTGTTTCTTGCGATGGTTTTTCAATGCTACCTCTGAGCCTCATTTACAAAGTGTGTATTTGATTGTAGTGTGATGTGTTCTGTTCAGGAGGATGAGAAGATCCTGACGGAGGTGTTTGCTCAACTGACAGATGAATCCACAGAAGAGAACAAGAGGAGAGAGCTGGTACATCACTCACATTCAGCGCTGATGATGTCATGATATGATTCAGCTCTCATGTGTTTCTGTTTCACTTCCACAGGTCAACTTTTTTAAAGAGTTCTGTGCCTTCTCACAAACATTACAACCCCAAAACAGGGACGCTTTCTTCAAAACACTGGCAAATCTAGGAATTTTACCTGCCTTGGAAATTGTGATGGTGAGTTGAGCAGAGGATTCAGAACCTGCACTTGATTACACTAGTGATTGTGTAGCAAACATGAATAGTTTTCATTGCACAGAAGTGTATTGAAGTGTGAGTGTTGTGGTGTGAAGGGTATGGAGGACGTGCAGGTGAAGGGCGCAGCTACAGACATCTTCTCTTATCTGGTGGAGTTCAGTCCGTCCATGGTCAGAGAGTTTGTCATGCAGGAGCCGCAGCAGGCTGATGATGTGAGTATGACACACAGTATTTCACACACATTCTTCACACTCTCTGTCTTATAAATAAACCGATTGAAGCAGCTACACAGTATTAGTATGCATTCTTTCGAGCTGTGCGGTGTGTTTGAATAACAGGTGTTCCTATGTGTTTAGGATGTTCTACTTATTAATGGGGTGATAAAGCAGATGATTTGTGATTCAGACCCGGAGCTGGGTGGTGCTGTGCAGCTCATGGGTCTCCTGAGGACACTCATCGACCCAGAGAACATGCTCGCTCCAGCCAATGTGAGCGCTTCATTTGCACTGAACTGCTTTAAAGTCTCCCTGATTGATTCATTATGTGTGCATCCCAATCAGCTCCCTATGTCATGAATTGGTATATTGTGAACACTAATTCGGGCACTGGCACGGTGTTCATCCACTGAACATTGTGACACTTCTGACTAGGGAATACCTGGATCGGTATTGCTCCAATACTGAAGCTTTTAGACGGATCTGGTATCGGTCAGACGAGCCCGATCCAAATCCAATACTGTGTGTTAGTCATGTTCGTTACAGTCAAGCTCCAAAAGTGATATCATAGAACCATAAAAACACCATTAAAGTAGTTCATATGACCCGTGCATTTTATTCAAAGCCATTTGAAGACGTGCGATAGCTCTATGAATCACAAAAGCTGTGTTTTAATAAGTAAATATATCAAATGCACACGCAGCTCCAGTGTGTCAGTGAATGGCGCTGCTCTGTTTACACACACTAACAGCGGTGTGCAATATTTGAGAGCTACTCACGAACAACATCTCAGATGTAGATTCTCAATAGTTCGATTCACTTATAATATGCATTTAAAACAGAACCGGAGGAGCATTTCACCAGAATTTGAATAAGAAGCGAATTAAACTACTGTTTAAACTTGCCTACAAACAGACACATAAAGGACTTCCTGGAGACTTCAGAATGTGAAAATAAAAGCATGAGGGGTTAAAAGTTAAAGGTGCACGATTGAGATATATTACTATTATAATATTTTATTAGTATTATTATTGGTTTACAAATGATAATAATATTTAAGTTGAATGGATTCCAAAAAGTAACTGTGGACTGATGTCTTACAACTAAATAGAACAAAAAAGAGATCTGAATCCTTTGAAGTCCAGAAACAAGAGATAATAAAATGGCTTCTTTTCTACTGATGAATTACTGTTAATTTTGCTGCTCCATTATCCAGTGTACTAGTTAATAATGAAGTGTTTCTTAATAATCTAACATTTATATGGAAATAATGTGTAGTTACAGCTTTGTGTTTCTTTAAAGAGTATTAAAAGAGTACTCCAAATTAGTTCCACACAATAATGTAAAGATATTCTAAACTGATTATGCTAAAAACATCACTGGTATCGGTTGATACTGAGATTTCCGTTATCAGAATCGGTAGAGAAAAAGTGGTTTCTGTGCATGCATACTTATGACTCAATCACGCACGACACGTTAACAAGCTCGAGCGCAGCTGTTATTAATCAGCACTATCACTATATAAATGACACTATCGTTCATTTTAGTTAAAGATATTCAAATGTACAGTGTTATTAAATCAGGTAAATGGCGTAAAGAAATAAAATTATAAAGGTGTGTATTTTAAACCTTTAACAACTACAATTCTTAAAAGATTGTTTCAATTTCATGGCAAACAACATCTCTTTTTAAGAGAAAATATGGCTTGTACTTCATAGTTTACAATTGTGCTCATCAACTTCAGAAGACATGACGATGTTTCCGGTAAGGGAACAAAGTGAGCAATGATGCTCCCTGGTTTGTAGGGTACATTGCGGGATTTTTTTAGGGAGCGAACGTTTCGGTGCACTGGAACAATTTTGCGAATGAGACCGCCCTAAAATTGGCCGACTCACTGATCAGTGCCCTGTCTACTGAACTGGGGATCTGATTGACATGTTCCTCTTCTTTAAAAAAGCACAAATGTGGGTTCCAGTGAGACACTTACAATGGAAGTAAATGGGGGCTAATTCTTTAACGTTCAAATACTCACGGTTTCAAAAGTATAGACCTTAATATTATGTGCGTTAATATGATTTAACTGTGATAAAATCAATTACAAACCACATCTGTGTAAAGATAGAGCCAATTTTACATTGCTGTAATGTCAACAAACCCTCAAATGACTGTAAAAATGATTTAAACAACTGTACAGCTCAAATAATCCACAAGTTTTAACAGAAGAATTAGTGAAAGTGCTTTTTATCAAATTATTATCTTCATATTTCTGCCTTTAAACCCTCCAAATATTAACCCCATTGACTTCTTTTGTAAGTGTCTCACTGGAACACACATTATTGCATTTTTTTTTTTTTAAAGAGGAGGAGGAACGACTCCATGTATATTTGTAATCAATATTATGCCACAAATGCTGTTGATTGGACTTGTACTGAACCCGGAATAGTCCTTTAAACTGTAAAATGTGTAAAATCAGAAAGTAATATATATATATATATATATATATATATATATATATATATATATATATATATATATATAGAACGGAATTTGGGAAAAATAGAATGGATTTCATTGGGTCATATTGTGTAAAACAAATCTAATCCTGAAAATGATGATGGTAATTATAATAATATTTCAGTGATATAATATACCGTATCCCAATATAGTGATTCAGTAGTATATTATTACTCAAATGCCTTCCAAAAAAAGAAGTGAGTGAAGTTCTCAAGAAAGGTTTCTGTAAAAATATAGTATGATTTTGATAAGGTTCCCTACAATACTTCTAATTTAATTGAATAATCTTCATTAATTTCAACATACAGTATATTAATACATTTTTAAAACCAAAAGTTGTATTTGTTAACATTAATGTACTATGAACTAACATGAACTAACAATGAACAGTTGTATTTTTATTAACTAACATTAAGAGTAATATATGCTGTAATAAATATGTAATTCAATCATGATACCTAATGCATTAACTAATGAAAACTTATTGTAGTGTTAGCACATGTATTTGCTATTGCTGTGTATTGGTGCATTAAATGAAAATGATAAATATAATTCTTCAGGGAAAACTGTCCTTTTATTATTTTTATCTCGATTTTTATTTTATGCACTAAATATTTTGAATCTGTTTGGCTGAAATGACGGTGCCTCTGGTTGTAAAAGAACAACATTTAAGGAATTTCATCATCAATAGCCTAAAAATATGGAGATATAATTAGTCGTATCGCTCAGCCATAGTCTTCAAGGATTTGTGTTTTGATCATGTTTCAGAAAACAGAGAAGAGTGAGTTTTTGACTTTCTTCTATAAGTATTGTATGCAAGTGCTGACGGCGCCACTGCTCGCCAATACTGCTGACGAGATCACAGGTAAGACCCTACACCAGTACTCGCACAGCACTACATGAAGTGAATGCTGTACCTTTCATTTAACTGCTGTCTGTTTAACATTTGCCACAGATTTGAGTGAGGGATCGACTAAAGTGAACCCTGTTTGTCCAGGTACAGCTCACATGTCATCAGAGTGCATTATAGTCACTGTTCACTCATGTCAAGTTGAGCATGTCATCTGTGTTCTCTGTGATTCTTAGATAACTTCCAAGCAGCGCAGCTTCTGGCTCTGATCCTGGAGCTGCTGACATTCTGTGTGGAGCACCACACGTACCACATCAAGAACTTCATCATGACAAAAGACCTGCTGAGGAGAGTCCTCACACTTATGAACTCCAAACACACATTCCTGGCGCTGTGTGAGTATCGCCGTGTGCCCGCACGCATGCATGCACGGGAACTGCTGGGAAGTAGGATGCACGAGAACACTGGGGTCTCAAGAATGGGTTTCTAAAGTTAATGGTGAAAAACACATTGAGATCGTATTCAATGTCCAAAGACGTCCATCTGCATGTGTACATGAGAAACAGATTCACACAACGAAATATATAGAAACATTTTGTACAGCGTATAGCATACTCTCATTGCATGATTGGATTAAAAATGGATCTTATATAGTTTTTAATTTGTTTTCCCGGTGTTCATTGTAACCTGTATTTTGCTTTGAAAATAGCCAAAGACGCTGACATTGTGTTAAACAAACAATCATTTGTTTTTGAATAAACACATCTTTATCTGATTAATGGATGATCAAAAGAATAGTTAGATGCAACCCTGGTTAAATATGTTACTAAACACTGTATGCTAAAGCACTTTACCCCATCAGCACACAAAACCCTCTTACAACGTTATCATCTTTAAAGCACCACTGCTTTAACATTACTGACTACTTGACCTGGCTCATCCTGACACATCTCTAAATCACTTATTGCACACTAGATTGTTATTTATTGTATTTTCCCTGTTCTCTAAAACTCAAGTCTCAAGTCTCAAGTACAACGTAGACCAAAGGGCTGTACATCCAAAAACAAGAAAAAACATACATACAATATGCAATGACAAAGTCAAGAATTAAAACAAACAGAATACAAATACGTTTTCACACAAATTTTAAAAACATCAACTGACGGTGCAGTTCTAATATCAGGGGGAAGAGCATTCCACAGTCTAGGGCCAGCGACTGAAAAAGCTCAATCTCCTTTAGTTTTAAGTCGAGTTCTTGGAACAAAGAGCAGTAGACAATTAAAAGACCTTTGAGATCTACTAGAGTTCATTAGCACCAAATCCTTGATATATTCCGGGGCCAATTCGTGAACAGCTTTATAAACATATAACAAAATGTTATACTGTATCCGATATTTCACAGGGAGCCAATGAAGCCTTTTCAGAACAGGAGTAATATGCTCCCTCTTCTTAATACCAGCACTCAGCCTCGCTGCAGCGTTTTGAACCAACTGCAATCTTGAGATAAGAGATTGACTGACTAATTCCTACATATAAAGCATTGCAGTAGTCCAAATGTGTGGAGATAAATTCGTGAATCACTGTCTCCAAATCAGGAACAGACAAAAAAGATTTCATTTTAGCTATAGTCCTTAACACCATGGAAATCTAGGCCCGCGGACGGGCCCTTAAATGTACAAAATAAAAGTATGCGATAAACAAAACAGCTGTGTGTTACATTGGTACACATGCCACATATCTTTGGAAAGCTACATTTCTTGATTTTCTATTGATATAAACCATTTTAAGATACAATCACAACAGCAGGTACAATCTATATCTTTGTCAGACCACCAACATATAAACAACCAATAACAAAATTTAGGCAACTCACCTATGATGCCTCATAGTTGTACACTGAGCCATAACTTCCCGACAAAAACGGTGTTGTTTCATTGTCAAATGTCCAAATGATCAAATCAAGTAAAATGTTTAGTCCAAATCACAGTATTACATCAATAAATATCCACAGACTCTTGTTGCATCATTTCAAAGCACCTGGCAGCTGTGCCTAATCTTTCACATATTACCGTAATAACTTCAGTTCAGATGTAAACATTTCCTATATCCGGTATCAAAATGGAAGCACGCACTCTGGCCTTTCGATTGACACCTCATTTGACCCAATAGGAGCTTCCATGTCCTGTCCACAGCCTTCAATACCCAACCACCATCTGTGTCGAGTGTAAGGGCATACCCACTTTCCTTTGTTTACTGATCAAACCAATTACATTGAAGAGTGGAAATGACTGACGCATCGTATAGCCAATGAAATTCTGAAAACAGTGATATGCGGCTTTAGTGGAACTATTAGATGATCGGCTCTGTTATTCCTGTACGTAAAGTTTCCTCGAGTTTACCCCTGCTGTAGCCTCCGTGCGTAAATGCATGCAGAGCTGCTTTGGAACTGTTTACACATTTGGCGATTTAAATATGGTGAAACGGACTCGAAAAACAGGATTTTCACCCCAGGATGTGATATAAGAAGGCATTCATTGTCAGAATTCTGAGTTTGGAGATGAAATTTCTGAAAACAATACAGATGATTCAGAGGCAGATGGAGAGATGAGACATGGCTCTGGACAAGTAAGTGTTTTCTTGTGTTTATAACATATATTACTGTATATTCGCATAAATAAGCTTTAGTTTGAATAATGAATACACATTTTGTAATTACCCTTTGTCCTGTGTTTCCTCAGTGAGTGTTTGAACCGTTTGTGCGTGTTTTTAGTTCATTGTTTGTTTCAGATCTATTGACATGCTATATAGATGTTTTGTATATTTACTGTAAAATATATATATATATATATATATATATATATATATATATATATATATATATATATATATATATATATGTAAATAAATCAATAAATATAAGTTGAAAATAAGAATATATGTTGTGTTTGAGAGTCTATTTGTTACAATGCGGGAGGTGGGGGAGGTGTAGGGCCATCTATTTGTTACAGTGCTGAATTCATGGGGAGGTGTAGGCCCATCTCTTTGTTCCATAGTACATTGGCAAAGTATACAGTATTTACAGTAAATATACATACAATAATACATTTTTACACACTCGAAAAGAAAAACTATATATATATATATATATATATATATATATATATATATATATATATATATATATATATATATATATATATAGAATACAGAAAAGATGGAGAAGTTGTGTCTAGCTTTGTAAATTACATTTATTTATTATCCCCCACTCAGCAAGCTGCCACATAAAGTGGAGCAGCAGGACAGCACCTCATCAAGAGAGGAGGGCTTTCAGAGAGACCCTTGCTGAGGAGCATGGCAGAGTTGGGGTCTCAATCCACAGCCAGACCAGTATCTCCTGCTCCACGAAGAGCAGATCACAGGCCGTTGCACATCACCAAATCTTGCACCGCTGGTCGCCTGAAGTGCAGGCAGTGTCATGCAAAGACACCAGTGAAGTACTCTCCTGTGTTGTGCCTATGTGCTTTGTACACAAATGTGACTGCTACAATGACTGGCATGTTGCTAGAAACATGTACAATTTTATAATGGTTTGTAAATACTTTATGTAAAAATTAATGTAAATAGTTTGTTGTGTATTTTTTATATAAACAAATTGTCCACCATAGCACTAGTTTTGACTCTTTTATATGCACAACATTTAGTTTCAAGAAGGGAAAAGGCACTCTAATGTGTTTATGCATCAGTTACTCTGTGTCAGCAAAACTAATAGTGGATCTGGATATGGAATATGATAGCTCTAAGTGTCATCTTTCATTAGAGCCCACAATTATGACTGTACGTTGAAGCGTTCAAAAGTTGCAGCCTTTTTGTCCTAGGTTTCCAAAGTGACCTTTTGGAGTATCCAAAAGGCACTTTTGTAAAACGCCTGGGTGTACCCTTAGAAAAACATGTGTAAAATATTCATTTTTTATGATATTGTTATAACATTTGAACCTGGACTAGGTAAGGATTCATGCTGTGATCCCATTGTGTTCTCAAGCTAATAGCTACAAGTTATAGTCATCTGCAGGCATCTGTATGCAAAAAAAAATTTCAGGTAGGAAAAAGAAAATTCTATTTCATTGTGTTCAAACTTCTATTACTCAAAATCAGTAGCACTTACAGTAATTCTGACTGCTGGAGAAAAAACTTCAGAGTGTCCCCTTTCAAATGTGACCAAAACCATGCATGTACTCCAAACGGTTCAAGAACAGCTTTAAATTTACTTTGGGTATGCCTTGATTAGGCGTTTTAGGCTAATTTTACAGGATTGGGAAGAGGTTAACTGATAAAAACTATTTTTTACCACATTTTTAACCTGATAGTCAAACATAAGAGCAGAGTCAAAAATTACACCTAGATTTCTTATTTTAGGCTGCACATATGTTTCCCATATACCTAAAAAATCGGTTAAACCGCTGTCAGCCTTCTTCGTCCCAAACACCATGACTTTAGACTTGCTGGCATTTAACTGTAAGCAGTTTTGCTGTAACCAATTAGTCACCTCCTGTAAACAAGCAACCAAGGATAAATTAGGGCTTGATCCTCCAGCTCCAATCGGTAAATAAATCTGAATATCATCGGCATATAGGTGATAAAATATACCATATTTCCTGAATATTTGACCTAGAGGCAGCAAAAACAGAGAAAAAAGAATAGGTCCCAAAATTGAACCTTGAGGTACTCCACAATCCAGAGAAACTGACCCGGAGGAAAAATCCCCAACGCTAACAGAAATTGAACGCCCCCTTAAATATGAGGAAAACCAATTGAAAACCGTCCCTCTCAGCCCTACAACCTGTTCCAAACGATTAATAAGAATATCATGATCAATTAAATCAAAAGCTGCACTAAGATCCAACATGATTAGCGCCCCAGTATTGCCCGAATCTGCAATAAGTAATAGATCATTAGAAACTCGCAGTAAAGCTGATTCAGTACTGTGTCCTGCCCGAAAACCAGACTGAAAGACATCTAACACCTTGTTTCTAGCCAAAAAAGAACTTAACTAAGATAAAACTACCTTTTCTAAAATTGTAGAAATACAAGGCAGCTTTGAAATGGGCCGATAATTATTAAAATCCAACGGGTCAAGAGTATGCTTTTTAAGAAGGGGCTGAATAACCCCCTGCTTAAAACTTAACGGAAAAATGCCTGTATAAAGACTGCAATTAACAATAGCAGTAATACAAGGCCCAGTATAATCGAATGTCTCAGCCAACAAATCAAAAGGCAAAACATCCCAACTAGGAGCTGGGCGTTTCAACTTCCCAATAATAAGGCTAATATCCTTGATTGAGACCAAATCAAATTTATCAAACGTGCTAACATTTTTTTAAAGTGTCTCCTGTCAAACCATTCCAGTCATGAAAACCAGATCTAATTGTGTTAATTTTATCTAAAAAAAACATTTAAAAACTTCTCACAACACTCAGTAGATGGTAGTATTGAGACAGTATTTGAGTTAAAAAAAAACCTATTAATAGATTGAAACAAGATTTTAGGTGATTTTGAATGCTGTAATATAATTTTAGAAAAAAATGCTGGTTTAGCGTCCTTTACAGCCTTCTGGTATCCCATACGTAAATCACGTAAAATCTGTTGCGAGATCATAAGTTTATCCTTTTTCCAAGCCCGTTCTGCTCGCCTACACTGCTGTCTAAGAGCCCGAGTTTGTTCATTTAACCACGGCTGATGATTAACCTTACTATGCTTGATCTTATATGGAGCAACAGAGTCTAAAACTCCAGAACACACAGAATTAAAAGCCCTAAGTAACTCATCTGGATCTGCCGTAATAACTACAGACTCAGACCATGATACATCAGAAAGAGTTATAAAAATATCACCAAACGCCTTAGGTGTAGACTGATCGATTGTACGAGAGCGCATATAAGAATGCTGATGCTCCACCTTCTCAATTTGCACATATACGTTAAAAGTAACAGGCAAATGATCTGAAATACAGGCATCATTAACAACAACATCACAGATAGACAGCCCTAAAGAAAAAACAAGGTCCAAAGGATGTCCTTTTTCATGTGTGGGACCACATCCTTCTCCAAAGGCTTCCCAGGGCAACAAATATGAATGTTAAAATCCCCAGCAAGTAAAATATGATCAGACAATAATAAAATAGTAGATAAGAACTCAGAAAATTCCTGAATAAAAACTTGGCTATACTTTGGAGGTCGATAAACAACTACTCCCAAATCAGACTTATAAAACTCAAGTCTTAATAACTGAACCTCAGAGCTCGAATCACATGCAGTCGATAAACGGTGACATTTATACTGCTGCTTACAAACAGTAGCTAAACCCCCACCACGACCCATCAGTCTCGGGTATTAATTAACATATAATCAGGTGGACAAATTTCCTCACAAGGACTACCCTCATCCCGATTTAGCCATGTCTCTGTAATAAATAGGAAGTCCAAGACATTCTGCAATATAAAATCATTTAAAATGAATGTCTTGTTTGAAATCGAGCGCGCATTTACAAGCGACATCTGTAAAGTCTGTACAACCATGGGGGCCGCTGTAGTAAGGCCCGACTTAACCGTCTTAAGATCAATCAAGTTGCTCAACTCTGCACCTCTGACATGTGATGAAAACTTTGCATCCTGATAAAACCACAGCGCTGACGAACCTCCATCCGGATACACTGGCAACAAATGCGAACATCGCCAACCCCGCAGATCCGCAGCACGATCCATGATGCCGCCAACTGTAGCAAACTGCACAACCGCACAAGACCTCCGCAAGAATATCTGCTTCACGTGAGCACCTGCACGTCTCCCTCGTCGTCGGCGCCGCTTTTTCCTGCAGCACGCACATCCATCCGGAGAACGCTGTAAATACGATGGCAGCGAATGATAGAAAAAGGGACACTTGTTTGCACTGCTTATCGACAAGTCCACAACATGCGAACGAATCTGAAACAGGGTAGTATGGTCATAGACCCACAGAGACTGGCATGGACAAAATAAAACATTTAAGAAGACAAAAAAAAACAAACAAACTAAAAAGCATAGAGGAGCGACGGCAAGCCACAACACTGGTCGGCGCCATCTTTTTTTAAAAGATGCAAGATGCTTAAAACTGCATTCACACTGGTTCTAACAAAGACAGAGCTGATACTGTGAAGAAATGTGTGTCGAAGAGATGAACTATTTGTCATGAGTAGGAGAAAGTTTGTTTGCAGAGTAGACATTGAGCGGTTTCACTGTGGCCTACGATTTAAAAACACACCGCTGTCATACTGTTGACACGTTCTCTTTCACGGCATTGTGGGAAAATAAAATCCTTACAAAGATCTTATTTTTGTTTTAAATATTAGTTCAGTTAAGAGACAATCGGCTACATTGACAGCATCATACACTTGTTGCGATAGTCATTGCATGTCGGTTTTCCTCCACTCGGGCGGTTGCATTCAAATGTTGATGATGGTTATCCAGTTTGTAAAGTGTGGAAAAGTGTCGTCTCATGCAGGGAACTCCAAACCTGAAGTACCATGTCCGTGAGCATCATCCCACGGAGTTTACAGAGATAAATGTAAGTGTAAATACAGTAGGTTTATAGGCTAATAAAATAAAGACCCCCTTACAAAAGAAACACAACCAGACACAGTACACTTTTAATGACTTGTAATGATAGGTTTATAGGTAGACTAACATAACGTTTGTGCCATCAGTCTCACTCGCGCAAATTCATTTAAACGCAAAGTTACGCAGGCCAGCTATTTCTTAAATTATTTTCTTAACCCTAATAAGGGCATAATGAAACCTCAGAAAATTAACTAATTGCTATTTTCTAACACATTAGGTCTCAAATAATACATTTCTATGTTTTCCAAATATTGCTTTTATTTTCAATAGTACAGCTTTTAGAATAATAATAACATGAAGAAACATTTACCTCAAGGTCAGCTCCTCAAAAAATGATCAAGTGCGTTGCAACAGATGACTTACAATGCGTTTAGTACTATTTTGTTTTATTTGTGACTGACTTTTTATAAAAAAAAAGAGGATGAAAATTGCTTTTAGCCCAGTTCACACCGGGGGTGGCGTTGTCGTTTGATGTCGCTAGACTTTGCAATCTGTGTTGCTGGTGTCATTCCCACTGCTGCCGACGCTCTAACGATATTGATAGTGTTTGAATTGCTGGTTACAGATGATAATGCCGATAAAACAAAGTTATTCTAATTTCACAAGGAATCAGTTCTTTTGTTTCTAAAATGCACATTCTGCAGGGGAGAGCGTTTTATATAACCTGCAGCAGTGCTTATTGCATCATATCATTAAAAAGGACAAATGTTATATCAGTATATTAATAAAAAAAAGCATAATAACTCAGCAGCCAATAACATAAAATTAACATCAAACCATAAATCTTTTGAGCTATTTGTAAAAGTAATAACTGCCGTGATAAAATAATTGATTATCATGCAGATATCTCACCATCACGGAAGAAAATACAGATAAATAACACTGACTGTGGATTGAAGTGTGATACTCAAACCAGGGAGCTCCTCGCGGCCGTGCAGTCGGCGAAACTAGCGTACGCGATGCATCGGAGCATGGCTTCTCGGGAGCAAACTTATTGGATATCATGATGTCACTTGTCTTAATGTCATTTTCTGGGATGTGTGTGAAGGTGAGCACAGATAATGGGAAAGTTCTGGCAGTTTCAATGAACAAAATCTCACAGTGCCAGAGCAACTTTTCTGCATTTCATTCTGTAATCTCTGCGTTAATTGTTGTCTACTACTGTAATGGCTTGGTTTTCCCTGGTCCTCTCCTATCTTAGTTGTGTTCTTCTGCACAGCTGCTTGAGGTTAATGGTGAACTGTGGTCATTTGATCGTTCAGGTGCCCTGCGCTTCATGAGGAGAATCATTGGTCTGAAGGATGAGTATTATAACCGCTACATCATGAAAGGAAAGCTATTTGATCCGGTCATCAATGCCCTGCTGGACAATGGAACCAGATACAACCTGCTGAACTCGGCCATCATCGAGCTCTTCGAATTCATTAAAGTGGTAAGAGTGTGTATCCTTCATATTCCTCCATTACTCACTGTCTGCTCGTGTCTCATGAGTGTCACTTCATCATCAGGAGGACATCAAGTCTCTCACTGCTCACATCGTTGATAACTTCGACAAAGCGCTAGAGTCCATTGAGTACGTGCAGACATTCAAGGGTTTGAAGGGTCGATACGAGCAGGAGAAGGAGCGACAGAGCCGAGGACTCAACAGGTACCTGAACGCATCCAATTTCAATCGACTACACAAACTGATCATGTCATGCCGGGTAACGGGTCAGGTGAATGTCTGACAGGTATCGCAGAGATGCGCGCTCATTTGAGGACGATGAAGACATGTGGCTGAATGAAGATGAGGAGGAGGTGGAGGAAACAGACGCAGGATCAGACAAGAGCAACACTGATTACGGGAAGTTCATGGAGAATGAGAAAGGTATTCTTGCGTTTAGGCTCTAGTCAACTGTGAACTCGTATTCAGTGCCACTTTCATTTAAACAAACCCCAGGAACTATGGGTCTGTTCCAAATCTTAGTGAGGGTCTCACTTTATGACATTATAGGTGTGCTCCTGACGTGAAGGCTGACATTAATTATGCTGCCTCCCTTAAGTTGTCTCGTTTTGGCCAAATTCTAAGGTTTCCTTTTATGTATTCTACCAGGCGATCCCAGAACGCACCGTTATGAGCTCGGTGGATAAATAAATCCAACATGGTGGACAAGGCAAGAAACATTTTTATTATAAATGTACTTCTAATTAAGGGTGGGAATCACACGGTAACTAGCGATACGATACTATATGGATATCTAGGTCACGATACGATATTACAGTGATTATTTTTGGTGTACTACGATATGTCACTCACTATTTCTCATTCATCAAAATACTTCAGAGGACTCTTATCAAATCACCAAATGCATTGTTAAATCGATATAAAAGTGCCTGAAACGGAGTGGTGGTGGTGTAGTGGTCTAAAGCACGTAACTGGTAAACTGGTTTGATCCCCATAGTCACCACCATTGTTTCCTTGAGTAAGGCACTTAACTCCAGGTTGCTCTGGGGGGATTGTCCCTGTAATAAGTGCACTGTAAGTCACTTTGGATAAAAGCTTCTGCCAAATGCATAAAAGTAAATGTAAATGAAATAATTGGAATATAAACATTTATTTGTGAACATAAGCAATACTGACCCTCATTAGTATTTAACTTTTATACAAAGTAAACATATCAAATATTAAGACCTGCAGTCCTTACAACTTAAAGGGATAGTGCAAACAAAAACCCTTCTGGGAGGTGAACCATGTTTTGTGAAGTTCACATGCAGTCTAAAGTATCAGGGTGTCTGCGGGTACGTAAAAAGTCTTAAATATCTTAAAATTCATTTCAAATTCAAAATACATTTTGGGGTGTGAATAGAGGAGATGCTTTAAATAGTGAATAGCTCACAATACTAGTGAACAGCTTGCTCCGAGCTGCTGTCAATCCCACAATCCACCTAGCACCAGTGTTGCTCTGCTTTCATAGGAATTAATTGAAACCGCTTGCACTGGTTCGCTCACGTTGCACCAGTGGAAATGTTCGGTCAAAGCGGTATGGGATGGGCTGAGGGGGATTATGATCATCAGATACCAAACAGTGGGGACATGCAAGTAAACAAGTCTATCTGGAGCTCCATCTGATGTATAGAAGGTATTTTTTCTGCCATGTCAGATAAACAATTTAACATGTAATATACATAATAATAGTATAGCTAAATAAATATGATAATATTCATAATATATATATATTATTATCTGTCATTATCTGTCTTTCATGATTTCATCTGTTATCAATTTATACATTTTGTCAACATTAAACAGCCATTTTTAATGTACAACTGGAGAGTATTGACTTGAACTAGTTCACCCAAAAAGGAAAATTCTGTCATCACTCACCTTCATGCTGTTGCAAACCTGTAAGACTCAAAAGGAGATGTTGGTGAAAATGTTAGTTTCAGGAACTAGACAACTTGCATTGAATGGAAAACAGATGCAGTGACCGTAAATACTAACATTCTGCTTAACATCACATTTTTAGTGTTACGGAAAAGAGAAATTCATACAGGCTTGAGATTGAAATGTAATGACAGAAATGCCCTTTAACAACCTGTTAAAGTATTTATAAAGGTATCTGCCAAGAACAGACATCAAGGAGCCTCAGTGGTTTTGTATTGACCTGCTAGTTAATAATTGAATGTGTTTTTAAATCATTTGTTTCATTGCAAAAGTGGTCTTATTTTTTATTTTATTTGGCTTTAACTAGTCTTAAAAAGTATTAAATGTCAATCCTTCAAACCTGCAGATACCCTGAAATAGTCTCTGACGCATCCATGCATCGAAAGCTTTTCCACATTGCGGCTGACATCTGAAGAGTTACGTTCTGTCTCGGCAATAAAGCATACCAGAAGTTTACATGCACTTAGGTTTAAGTCATTAAAACTAACTTTTTAACCACTCCACCGATTTAATATTAGCAAACTATAGTTTTAGCAAGTTGTTTAGGACATCTACTTTGTTTCCAACAAATTGCTTCACTTTTAATTGAATATCACAATTCCAGTTGGTCAGAAGTTATTGTATGTATTTTAAGGCCCACTTTCAAACTCAGTGCCTCTTTGCTTGACATCATGGGAAAATCAAAAGAAATCAGCCTGGGGACCAAGGTCTTACTATTTGGAGAAATGTCCTCTGGTCTGATTAAACAGAAATTGAAATGTTTGGCCATAATGAACATCGTTATGTTTGGAGAAAAAAAAGTGATGCTTGTGAGCTGATGAACACCATCTCAACTGTGAAGCATGGGGATGGCAGCATCATGTTGTGGGGGTGCTTTGCTGCAGGAGGGACTGGTGCACTTCTCAAAATAGGAAGGAAAATTATGTGGATATATTGAAGCAACATCTCAAGACATCAGCCAGGAAGTTGAAGCTCATCACAAATGGGTCTTCCAAATGGACAATGACCCCAAGCACACCTCCAAAGTTGTGGCAAAATGTCTTAAGGGACAACAAAGTCAAGGTATTGTAGTGGCCATCACAAAGCACTGACCTTAACCCGATATTTGTGGGCAAAACTGAAAAAGCATGTGTGAGCATGGAGGACTACAAACCTGAATCAGTTACACCAGTTCTGTCTGGAGGAATGGGACAAAATTCCAGCAACTTATTGTGAGAAGCTTGTGGAAGGATCCCCAAAACATTTGACCCAAGATAATCAATTTAAAGGCAGTGATACCAAATACTAACTAAGTGTGTAAACTTCTGACCCACTGGGAATGTGATGAAAGAAATAAAAGCTGGAATAAATACATCTCTCTACAATTATTCTGACATTTCACATTCTTAATATAAAGTAGTGATCCTAACTGACCTAAGACGGGGAATGTTTTCAACGATTAAATGTCAGGAATTGTGAAAAACTGAGTTTAAATATATTTGGCTTAGGTGTGTGAAAACGTATGACTTCTTCTGTAGTAAAAATGTCTACCGCACCACTATGTAGAATGCATTAAATACTGAATGGTGTCGATACATTTAAAAAAATAAAAAAATTTAAAACGGACTATATTACCCAAAATGTTTGTGTGCTATGCGTTTTGATGCTCATTTGAGTATGGAACGCTATTAGGATGACTCAGAGTTGAAACCTTTGTAGTGTTTCAAATCGCTCATTTATGAGACATCGTTTCAGCAAGGATGCAGCCATAAAAGACAGCTGCCTATGTAGAAGGAGACAGGAAGACAGCTCAATAAGTTTGAACAGACCCTCTGTGTTCGTGTATTAAGTGTTACTGAATGTACAGTGCACCCATCATGAATTCATGGAGATTTAAATCAGTGTAGTTGGTGACTAGATAAAACAACTTGCAGATTCACATTTTGTTTTAGTAAATGGTACTTGAACTTCAGGTAAACATGTTAACATCAGTGTTGCCATGCTCATGGGAATTTAGAATATAGATCAAATTAATGATCAAATTAGTGAATATAGATTTTCTAGTTTTCCTCAAGTCTAATATTTCATCCGCTATATATTGCTCTTGCGTTGTGTAAAAATATCTTCAAAGCCATAGTGATATATTGTTTGTGTGTCAGTTGTCCATTATATTTGATGAGTTAGTTGAAATGATTCACATTTCTGTCTAAATGATTCATTACTGAATCAGATCTCTAGCCAGTAACCGATCGATTAAAGATAGATTAAACCGATTAAAGTTTCACATCCTATTCAAAAGTCTAAAAAGAATGAAGTACTTTTACTTTGTGAATTCACACATCTGTCTTGTTGTTTCAGTGAAAGAGTGTCAAGACAAAGACAAAGAGAGTCATGCCAAGCGGACGCCCACAGGCAGCTTTAAGTTCGCCTTCTCTCAGTCCACAGGAGCTGCCAACAGCTCCAAACCTCCACCATCAGATTCCTGCAGCAGCTCCAAACCACCTGCAGTGCCCTCCGGACACACCGCCAGGGTACATCATGCCCAAATAGTCATGTTACTGTTCCTACATTTTTGCTTGTACGTTTGGCAGCAGTTTCCTGGCGAAATTAAAACTAGAGGCACTACAACAATAACTATTATTCTCTTTCACACGAGTAAAACAGCAGATTATCAGTTCATAAACACTTACTTTTTACCCTGTTCCTCACAAAATGTTATGACATCTAAACTATTTTACTCGAGTGCATGACACATTTTAACATTTACATTACATAATCAACTACAGCCGTGGCCAAAAGTACTGGCAGTGACAAAGTTTTCTGCTTCAGTTGTTTACGTGTTCATTCATATTGTTTCTACGTTATTGTGCAGAGTGATCTGATGCATTTTAAATAACTGTAAAAAGCTTAATTGGACAAAGAATTTTACTCAAATTTCACAGTTTTTTGGCCCTGGCACAAAATGACCAGCTAACATCATTTCACTAATCATATCAGCAGCACCTGTGAAAGTGTGAACGAGTACTAGTCAGGTGAAATCACTCTATCATTTTGATTGGATTATAAGAGATTATAAGAGCTTTTATTCCTATAAAAGGAGGGAAGATGTGCTTTCAATCATTGTGTTCTTGTTAGCAATGGTTCCCTCTAAAGAAAGACATGCAGCCGTCATCGCTTTGCATCAAAATGGCCTCACATGCAAAGAATATTGCACCTGAAAGAACCATTTACCGGATCACCAAGAACTTCAAGGATAAAGTTTCAACTGCAGTGAAGAAGGCTTCAGGATGTTCCAGAGTGTCCAGCAAGCGCCAGGACCTTCTCCTCCTGAGGAGTCTGCTACGGCATCATGTCACCACCAGTGCAGAGCTTGCTCAATATTGGCAGCAGGTTGGTGTGAGTGCATCTGCACCCACAGTGAGTGGCCTGGTGTCAAGAAGGGCAGCAAAGAAGCCACTTCTCTCCAAGAAAAGCTTCAAGGACGGACTGAAATTCTGCAGGAAGTACAAGGATTGGACAGCAGAAGACTGATGCGAAGTTATTTTCTCTGAAGCCCCCTTCCGACTGTTTGAGACATCTGTAAAATCAATAGTCTGGAGAAGAAAAGGTGAACACTACCATGAGTCCTGTGTCGTGCCAACAGTGAAGCATCCTGAGACCATCCATGTGTGGGTTTTCATCACAGGGAGTGGGCTCTCTCACAATTCTGCCCAAAAAACTGCCATGAATAAAGAATGGTATCAAAACGTCCTGCAAGAGCAACTTCTCACAACGATCCAGGAGCAATTTGATGATGTTTCCTGCATTTTCCAGCATGCTGGAGCGCCATGTCACAAGTTAAGAGTGATAATGAAGTGGCTCGGAGATCATTACATTGAAATTTTGGATCTGTGGCCAGGCAACTCCCCGAATCTTAATCCCATAGAGAACCTGTCCTCAAAAGAAGAGTGGACAAACAGAAATCTGAGCACTAATAAGTCAAGAATGGATCGCCATTAGTCAGGGTTTGGTGCAGAAGCTGATATCCAGCATGCCAGAGTGAATTGCAGAGGTTATGAAGATCAAGGGTCAATACTGTAAATATTGACTCTTTGCATAAATGTAGTGTTTTTGCCAATAAAAGCCTTTAAAACTCATTATCATTGTTTTCCAGTATACCCCCAGATAGCAATGAGTCGGCAGGCCGCTGGCGGTGCTCCGGAGGCAGTACAAGCGGCAGAATGCCATTATCGCAAACACGTTTGACAGCGCGGCAGCCGCCTTCCTACCGCCTGCGTTCCGCGGCCGGCCCGCTGGCCATCCGCCGTTCCGCTGCCGTTATATCGAAGGTGGACCTTCCGCGGGGCGTCTGAGGCAAACGCTATTTTCGAGCGATCAGCCGCAGCTTATTGTGTGTGTATATGTGTATATATATATATTTTATATTTTTAGCATGCAGTTTATCAAGAATAATGATTGATCAAACCAGACAATTCCGTTTTAATTCCACATTTCAAAGTACATTAACTGTCATTGAAACAAGATGTCAGATCAATGAAATATAAATAACAGAAAAATACAAACATTATACACACACACACACACACACACACACACACACAATAAAGAACATGCAGGTTTCCAATTCAATTTTGGTAAAAAAAAACCCAAAAAAAACACTATTGTAACACTTACAATAATTGTTAATAATATAAAGAGATCAGCTCTGGGATGAAAAGAATTACCAGTAAACATAAGCAATGAGGATATTTGGTACCAAAGAAAGTGCAGGATACCAAATAAATTGAGGTATAACATCATATTTACAAGTCATTTCTAACAATAGGATAAGTGGTAATAATTTAGAGTAAAGCTGTGGAGTAGAATATACCATTATAACTGCAATGCTGACCTGTGGCACAAGGATTTACAAGCTATATTTAACAATAGAATAACAGTTAAGCACTGTGACGGAATGAAGTAGAATTTTTGGTACCAGTTAATGTGCAATATCAAGTATCAGAGGTATGAAATAGTATTCCCAAGCTATTTTTAATAGAATAACAGTTAAGCACACTGATGGAATGAAAGTAGAATTTTTGGTACTAGTTAATGTGCAATATCAAATATCAGGCATGAAATAGGATTTACAAACTATAATAGAATCGTTAAGCACTGACGGAATGAAATAAGCCAATACTAAAGTCACGGTAAGTCGAATATTTTATACCAGATAATGTGCAGATATCAAGTATTAGATGTATAATCTAGGATTTACAAGCTATATTTAAAAATAGAATAGTTAAGCACTGTAACAATGAAATAAGCAGCAAATTGCATATGAAATAATTGAGATCTTTGGTATCAAAGAATCTGCAGGATAACAGGTATAATATAAATTTTGACATTGAACTTACACATGACAACAAGTGGGAACAAATACAATTAACAGCAGAAAATCTGGCTGTAGAGAAAACAGCCAATCAGAATGTCTGGAGTGGTTGGGGTCTGCGTGGCGTAGTGGGCTAAGAATCACCGGTTTTCCCCGACCTCCAGAATGAGGCAGTGCAAATTGGCATATCTTCAGTGATTCCTCGTGCGCCTGTATAAAAGGACAAACCATCCCATATTCATCCAAGGAGCTGCCCTCAAGGCAGGGTCACGAAGAAAAAAAAAGAGCAATTTCCACAGTGAACAGTGTGGATTGGGTGAGTGTAGTCTGACACTTTTAGCAGGCTTTTTTAGGGGTCTTGATGTTACTGACAGCAGGATAAAGAAAGGGTTCCAGTTGTCAGTGATGCTGGGGTGTCAGTAGTCAGCCTAGGTTTAAGGGGTCGGCTGTGGGTCCCTCTCAGCTGTGTGGTGCCTTTTTCCACCTTCACGTTCAGATGCTCCTTTCAGGTAACGCGTAACGTTAACCTGGATCGGCTCATCAGTGGCATCCTGGGTTGCCGGGTTCTTCCGGATGGCTCCTGTGGAAAATAAAGATCTGTCATTCCATTTGAATGGCATAAGGTCATACACATCTACTTAAATATAAAAAAAATATCCAACTTACTTTGAACAATGGTCTTCAGGAACATGTCTCTAAAACATGCTTTATCCCCTACACCAGTCCAGGTTGTATTGATGGAAAGGTGATTAGAGAAGATACTCTGAAGCATTCGCCACACGGTTGTCTTTAGGTCCCTCCCACATTTGATTGCCAAAAACCGAAGCTGAAAATACCAAAAAAAAGTGTTACAAATTACATTTCTCTGAAGCTTCTCATAAATTTTAAATGTGACAAGCTGTGGATTCAGACTGTAGAATATGCAGTGTACAATCTTAATTGTACTTTTTAGATTACCCTATGGCTTTATAAACGAAATCAGCACACTTACAAATCGTTGCTGGAGCTCTTTATCCTGCGTCAAACTGTTGTCAAGCAACGCCAAATCTTCCTGGGTGTCTAGGGGGAGTAACAGATCCCCTGGCAGGGATAACTCTCCAACAGACACATTGGCACTGAAATGTTGCAGCATAGCATCCATTTTGTTGTCCATGCTACGCACAACATCGCCAAACTCTCCCAAGACGTCGCGGCATTAGGGTCTGATCTGCACCTACAGGGGTTCCCGGAATAAAAGAATAAAGTAGTCAGTCCTGGTCCCTCAACTACTAAACTATGACATTTATATCTAGGTCTACTACATGTACAGGTGGCCCCAGTGGGAATTAAACCAACAACCACAGGTGTTGTTTGCAAGTTGTACCTGATTGCCCAGTGCGAGCAAACGTCTTCAACATTGTCCCAACTTGCTTCACCTGCTCTATAAGTGAGCCGCTGTCACCTGGGAAGTAACAATATATTGATTAGCAATACACTAAATATAATAGTAATATAATATAATCACAATTATCATACCAGTAACTTTCCCTGTAATTTCTATCCACAGTATGTTATGCATGGCATACAAGTTCATAATGAAGGACCCTTATGAGAACATCAATTTCATTTTTTTTCTTTGAAGCAGAATATTTGTTTGTAAAAGGAGAGGAAAAAGAATATAATGAAATATTGGTATACAGATTTTGGTTGATATATCATACTGTACAGTGAAATTTGCTATTGTTATATCCCTACTCACCTGAAGGACGGATAGATCAGGCAAATCTCCAGTCAGGCCTTTGTAGAGTGTGCTCCTTCGAATAACATAAAACTTTCATGAGTGGGAAGTTGCATATCCACAGGTATTTTAATTCAAACATGCAACATATTGTAATAAATCTACAATATTCAGCCTTTACCTTACACCCTCGGTTGTTTCTCTACACTTTTATTATATTAAATACTTATTTATGTAGCGAATCAGCTCTATATTCTTCCACCATTAGGTAGCGAATCAGCTCTATGAAATATTAATAATCAATCATAACTTGTTATAATCGATTATGAATATTTGGATCAGTTAATCGGGTTAACTTGATGTAGCTACATTAACATTACAACCAAATACTCGGTTCATCCCGTGAACACTCAATTTTGGTTATTAATTAATTAATAGAAATGTACATTTCCGGGCAAGGGAAATGTCTTTCTTACTAAGTATTAAGAGCAAGTAGTCAAAATCTATGATTAGTGACTTTAGATATGAGCTTGAGACACAGACAACTTTACATGTGACATGAACAAGACTTTATTAACTAGACTAAACATTTAAACTACTCTAACATACATATACATACATTCATACAGTTTACCAAGGGAAAGAGGGCTGAAGCAGAATACAGGAAGGCAAGAAGTTATAGCATTGTTTGAAGTTCAGCAGATCAACAGCCTGAGCAAACCATCATATTAGTTCTGACATGCCCTTTTTAGAAAGGGGTGAGGATACTTAATGTATCAAATAATGAGACTAAGTTTGATACTTGCATGTCCCATTTGAATTAAACTGTCCTGATGCAATTTGTTGAGGCTCCAGTTGATCTTTGATGATGTTGTCTTGATGAGAGAGAACCAGTGGGAGTCAGAGAATCTTGGTGAATGGAAAGTCAAGGCCGTAGCCTGGCACACGCTTGGGAGTCCTTGGGGCCTTCTAGTTTGGCATCATTCAGCGAGAGAGTGAGAGAGCACAAGGCTCAGAGGGCAAGAGAGGCAGGAAGCAAGAGAGGCTAAGAGAGATGAGCTAAGAGCTAAGAGGGGGCTCAGAGAGAGCGAGGAACTGGGCGCAGCAATTTTATACCCTCAGGAAACAGGTCCCACCTCTCATTGGCTCGACCAATAAGAAGGGTTTGAGTTCTAGGCGGGAATTTGGTTTATTGCTCTTTGTTGTAAAATTGCCCATTGCATGTGCAAGAAAGAAAATGGGAAATATACTTGTAATACTAATATGTTGTTGTTATCGACATATCATGTACACAGTCATTTCAATCTTCAAAATACCAAGTTATAGAGACCAAATATGCCACACATATGATTTTGGTTAACCATAGTATGCAAAGTCTGAAACATTAACCCATTAGTTTGCAAGAAAACATAGATCAAGCACATTTAAGGGAAAATGTGAGATGGCACATTAGATACATGTCAATATTTATCACATGGATTATATATATATGTGTATATGGAATATATAGGATTAGAAAGTGTTCATTTCTCCTTCTCAGTAAGAATTGAGTTAGAATCAGCCCTCTCTAACATTTCTTTGGAGGTCGTAAACTTCTCCTTCCTTTGGGCAGGAGAATGATTCCTTTGTTCCGTCACGGCTCATTTGCATGTTTCTGGCTGGGTTTATGACGGTAAGAGATTTTGGGCTGAATGACTCAAAAGATGGCAAAACATAACGTAATATCATTCTACGAAGATCTTATATTCGAATTTAGCTAGGCCAAATCGTAAGGTTTAATTTGATACCAAGAAAAGTATATTTAGTACACTTAAAAGGGAATATACACTGAGGCTATTAAATATGAGGCCTCAGAGTTTAAAACACACAACTAAACAGTTCTAACGAGTTTGATATACCTCAGAAATACACAACATACAGGGATTACACGTATTTCATTAGCAATATGCAGTTCTGTGTTTAACTGAAAAACACACACACACACACACACATTTTTACGTTCAAAGTTTCCCCCTTCTTGTCCACACGATAAGCACGTGGTGAGCATGCGGATGTCACATGCGGTTCTCTGTCAATAGTTCATTGTCTCTTTGTCAATACATTTATTGTGCTTGTGGAGACTAGTTGGCGCTATTTCAGTAATTAGGGGAGTTTTTAACAGTAAGTTCTTGTTTGTTCGTGAATCTGTTAAGGCCACTGATCCTCCGCCATACCTTACATTTATATAGCTTGCTCACTGTATAATCATGATAGCCTAATACTTATAACACAAGATTGCATCTTAAACGAATGACTGTGTTGAAAACCTGAATAAGAACGCATTTTACCCGGAGGGGACCAGCTAGGGAAACTTACCTGCCTACAATAACTGTTTTCATTTGATTTGAATTACATTAAACATGAATAACCTTAGCCGAATCCCCAGGAACATCGGGCTATTAAAGTTACAAGCCTATAACTGCGGTCTTATCAATTCTAGCTTCACCATACACTCAAACTGTGAGGTTTCTCTGTTTTCCTCATGGACCTGTAACACAATGCCCTGACAGTGACTTCACCTGTGCCCTGATCTTTATTAGAAAATGAGAGGAGAGCAAGTTAATACAATTGATATTACAATTATCACAAAAATTAACAAACAGTCTGCTTTAAAACTAAGAAAAAACAAGCTTCTATACTAACGTTACATTAAAAATGAACACGTGGCGAACTAGCTTAGCCGCTATCTGCCGGCACACCACATTAGATTAAAATACTTACCCTTGTAGTTGTGCAGATAACTCGATATGTAGAGTTTAAAGCCCTTGTCCCTCTTGCTTGTCAGATCAGGGGACCAGGCATCAACAATGCGATGAACATCGCTGACGCTAATTATTGGAAGATCCTGGAGACATCGAGTAAAAACAGACATTTTGGGCGACGCGCAAGTAAACCGGAAACAGATGTGCCGACTTCTGGCGACAGCGGAAGTTCGTCACTACGCTTGTGCACGTAGGCTATTCAGGACTCCACAGTTCACAGTCTTTGTAATGTGTTTTAGCAATACATTTAACATTTATAATGTGTTTAGATTTTTTTACAGGGACTTTAACACTTTCTTAAACATTTGTACAGGTCATAATTGCAAACGAATCCCTTACCTACAAAAGGTAAAAAAAACAAATAAATCGAGGTTGGAAAAAATGTAAAGACATAAACGAAATTTCTGCGCAACTGTGAAACCAGAGGATAATTTAGCTTTTTCATTGAGTTTATCCTTCACGTCAAAACAGGGATTTTCATGTTTATGATAGATATCACCATGGTTGCAAATTAATAAAAAAATATAAAGTATACCCAAGATTTTGCCCATGTTGCAGATATCTTTCACTGTTCACTGATACAGGCATTGGTGAAAAGTCTAACTTCATCAATTTATTCTGCTAAATTGTTCATACCATGAATTAAATATCTATTTTAAAACCTAATCAGAATCAGAAAGATATTTATTGCCAAGTAAGTTTTACAAAAGGAATTCTTTTTGGTTTGTTGGTGCATGTCTCAAATGTGCATCAATCAAAGAAACGTAAACAATTTTCACCTAAGTGACATAAAATAATTCAATATATTTGACATATATTACTGTATAATCGCTTCAGAGTTTCAAAGTAATTTAAATGTCATTTCCTAAACCTTACCTTATCATGGAATCAAGAGTCAAGACTCTGTTATAAACCCTAATGGCTTTGGAGCAAAAAATAATAATAGCCAACATGGCTGGTCGATTTTGAGAGTCTAAGCTGTCCTTGTATTTCAAAGCGGCTTGCCGCCAGCCGGCCACGGTCCATTAGACGGAGGCTACCGCCAGAGAAAATGAAGCAGTCGGCCTGCCAGCTATTCGCCGGCGGCATCTCGCAAGAAATGGGAGTGACGAATTCGCCGGCAAACGTTTCATCCCCGCCAGTGGGACTATAGCCGACAGCTTGGGGTCGGCGGCAAAAAGAAGCCGTGCGGATATTTTTTGCTATCTGGGCCATAGATACATGAAAAAATTATCTACAAATACTGAAGCAGCAAACTTTGCAAAACACAAAATGTATGTCACTGCCAATACTTTTGGCCATTGCTGTACATTTACAAGTTTGTTCAAGTGTGATCAAATTATGCAGTAGCTTTGACTGATAGAACGTTGCACTTGTGATGTAAAGGAGCGGAGTACGAGTACTGAAGAGCACGTGAGTCCACAAAATGTTTTGGTTGTGTTTTTCATCTCACATTTGCTTTTTCTGACACTATCGGTTAGGTTTAGGGTAGGGAGGTTGTTTTTGTTGAGCATTAACCTCAAACACTTCATCTGTTTAAGAGAACATTTAACTCTTGTTGCGCCACACAGTGGACATTTCACCTCATCACTTCTTCGATATGTGTAATGAACTGTGTAATGTTGCCACATTAAGGTAATGTTCATGAGATCTCAGACTAATTATTTGACAGCTGTACAGACATGTTTCCATAAAGAAGCTTGTTTCCTTATCTAAACCTCCTGTGTTCTTCAGACTGGACCCATGGGCCTCGTGGATTACCCCGATGATGAGGATGAAGAGGAGCATGACGAAGAGGAACAGTCGCCACGGAAGCGGCCTCGTCTGGGCTCTTAAAGCGATCTGTTCTTCTGTTTCCTGCTGTCTAACAGTACTGGCTCTGAAACGCACAAGCTCAGTGAGCCGATCGCAGGGGCTGATGGGCTAGCAGGACTAGCCGCAACACTGATGTGTGCTCAGAGAGTGAGCGGGTGCTGGAAAACTGCTGTACAGTGTTCATTTTTTCCTTTAAATTAGTTGATTTTTAATCAGAGATCCTGTCAGTGGGCCTTTTATAATCACACATCCGTCTTTCAGGATAAAGTTGCAATTGCAATGTTGGTTTTTACAACAATAAACTGCAGTAACATGATGTTTTTGTGAAAGGGTTTGTGTTGCTCCTGTTGTGAATGCATTGTAGTAAAATCGTTCTGCTCCGTGGACATTTAAGAGTACTGATCCAAGATCAGCTTTTGGCCATCCTGTGTTGATGAATAAGACCTGAAAGCTGATTGGACCAGGATGTTTTGATTTAAATACTAAAAGCTATTTAGTTTTTTTTTCCCCTTCCTTTTGTACTATTTCCTACTAACACCATCTCTGATAATGAACATTTGTATTATTTTATTATTATCAGTTTTCAGATTAAATTTGGTCTTGCAATTGAACAGTGTTAATTATTTGTGATGGATTTGAATGAGAGAACTGTAGAGAGACTCAAATCAATAATACACTCCAAATTATTAATATGCAATTTTAATCTGACTACTAAATGGATGAAAGGAATCACATAACTAGTCACTTCACTTAGTTATATTCCTAAATATTTTGACAAATGTTTTTGTTTTTCCACTCAAATAATTCATAATGTCTAATTTTCCTCCATTGTTGCACATTGGTTTCCGTGATAATGACATACATATGAACTTGTGAAAAATGTGTAGCCTGAGTAATGTATTTAAGTTCATTGAAAGTCAGTAACTGTAAAGTGTTACACTACTTTTTGACCTAAAGTAGATTACAGACACTGATTTGTGTTCAGATTACAGCCAGCATGTGTCTCATCCACACATCTACTTTTCATCTGAACAAGTTCATGAACATGATCATCATCCATGTGCTGGAGGATCACAAGAGACCACTCTTTCATCCCCTACATGTGTCTATATGCTCAATAACAAAAAGAGCCCACAATAACAGTCGATTTAGTTCTAAATATGAGAAAGTGCTGGCTGGTTCCGTGGCGTTGGGTGTGTTCATGTACACAACCATCTGCTCTCACAACACGTCTCAACAATCAACATTATTGTCCATTAGTTGCTGCATATGTTTAGACAGATGAAACAACTGCAATGAAAGCTGGATTCCTGTCAATCTGTGAAACACGATTTTAGACTAACATCTCGAAGGACAACATTTAAAATGATTTGTTCATATATCTGATTTATAACTGAGTTGGCCAGTAAAAAATAAGAGCAGAATAAATTTTGTTTTTATTATTATTATTTTGGTCTAAAACATTTGAAATGTTTGTGGTTAAATTGTCATGATTTGACAAATAAAGCTTTTTATATAATTTTTTTTTCCTTTTGCCTTATAAGTATTCAAAACACTTCTGTTACAGGACCACTCCACTTTACGGTTGGACTCTACTCGCTTTACTTTTCTGAGCTTGCTTTTCCACTGCAGTTTAGTGCCACAACATGGGTGGGATTATAGGCTGCCGTGACATCATCTTAAACGTGACCGCTAGCTGTTAGCTACTAGCTCATTGTGCTGCATAAAGCAGTTGTTGCATGGTGATTTTACACAAGTGTAAGAGTTAAATTGGCCTGGATGTTTTAGAAGCAAGCTTCCAGTAGCTGGACAACTAAATAAAGTGAAGCTTTAAAGAAGAGTATAGAGTTAATACTAGATGGGTACATTTCCTGAAGAAAATGTGAGTGGTGCTTGCCGTGGCAAAACTCATCAAATAGCATTTTCTAACTTGTTGCTAAGCACTAAAATAATGGTCATAGAATTTTTCATGTGTTAGCACGTCGCTAGGGGATTCTAGCATGTGTTAGCATGATGCTAACACGGTTTTAGCATGTTTTAGCACTTCACTATGTGATGCTAGCATGTGTTAGCTTGATGTCAACACGTTTTAGCATGTTTTAGCACTTCGCTAGGCGATGCTAGCATGTGTTATCTTGATGTTAACACGTTTTTAGCATGTTTTAGCACTTCGCTAGGCGATGCTAACATGTGTTAGCATGATACTAGCACGTTTTTAGCATGTTTAAGTGCTTCGCTAGGCGATGCTAGCATGTGTTAGCATGATACTAGCACGTTTTTAGCATGTTTTAGCACTTTGCTAGGCGATGCTAACATGTGTTAGCATGATGCTAGCACGATTTTAGCATGTTTTAGCACTTAGCAAGGCGATGCTAGCATGTGTTAGCATGATGCTAGCACGTTTTTATCATGTTTTAGGGTGTGGCTATGAAGATTTTAGGTCATTACTTTTTGGCTGCTTGATAAAAGAAATCCTCTGAGGGAGAGAGAGAGGGAGAGATGCAGGGCTGACAGGCCCTTTTTGTCTGTGTGTGTGAAAATGTCAGTTGGGATTTGAATTTCTGAACATTCCGCAATGTTAAGTCAATGGGACTTTTTTGGCCGCTTTTTCGTCCGCTGTGCAAACATCGTACACCCAATCGCTTAGAAAAGATATAGCACACCTCTCCTCAATGAGCCGCACGATTTGACACCTCACTCAGGGGTCTGTGACAAAAGCTGCGGGAGGAGTAGCGCGCCAAACTTTGTGTGCCTTTGGCAAGCACCACTAATAAGAGAACTTACCATCCTTCATCATGGACTCCAACAATGCCGTGGCCGAGTCCAGGGCACCTCCCATTGCTCGCCGGTGTATTGCCATAGATGGTAATGGATTGTCCATTTGGTCGAACCACTTCCACTTTCTTATGTTTGAACCACTCCGGTTGTGGCACTTGATGGTTCTGTACTCTTAATAAAAAAAAAATGTTTTACTTTTCCCTACACTGTTGGTCTTAAAAAGTCTTAATTCACCCTTCCGCAAAATAAGGCCTTAAAAAGGTCTTAAATCGGATCAACAAGTCAATGACGTCATACTCTTGGCGTGCACTCTTTTTCATCCTGTCATTCAGCACAAGTAGAAAAAATGTGATTTCAGCAACAAGCTGAAAGAAGCCGATATGTTTCATCCTGCAGCACGTGAATATGTATGCGAGAATTTTTCCACAAGCACGGAGGTAAATCAGACAATGTCACATTTAGCACACTGCACTTTTTACAGAGTACAAGCAACCCCCACTCAGATTGTTTTTTGAAATTTTTGTTACAAAATTGTGTTATAATTACACATTAAATATGACATCATATGGATAAGATAGGCCACGTGGAATTTGTACATGAAATAAAGCTCAAATGTGGTTAAATCATGAAAAAACGCAATCTAAATTAAAATATACATTTTTACAAACAATATAGCCTATACATTTAAGTGCAGAAGTTTGCATAACACTTTGTTTTTATAAGTTTCCACACCTGTTTCAGAATGTTATACAAATAGCCTATTAGAGATTATATTTTTATATTGTACTGCCCTTCAAAAGCTACAGAACACTATTTACTCTTATTTACACAAATCATACTGTTCAAAAGTTTGCATCCCTTGGTTCTTCTTATGTTGCCTTCTTGAGCATCAATAATTGTTTGCACCTTTTGTAATAGTTGTGTATTGTCAAAATCTGGACCTAAAATATAGCCACTGTTGGGAAGAACTCAAATGTATAGAAAATGCTGAGAAACCAAATATTTTTTCTTTAGTTGGGTTTTTTTCTTAAGAAAAGTGGACATCGAAAGGGACATGACACCATGCGAGGAGCAGACGTGTAAAGACGAGCTCCGTGCACTTTGCTAATTTTTTTTATTATTTTCATGTTATAATCTGGTGAGATCCAATACACCTGGTTACCAGTGGCGGCTGCTGGTCTTTCAAAGAGGGGAAGCTCATTTTCGGCCTACATTATAAACTTATTTACCCTATTTTTTGCACTAAATCAATCTTAGGTGTTGATCTGCCCTGCTGTTTAATTCTAATTTTTTCCTCGTAAGGAAGACTTTCAAATGGCTTCGCCAAAATCAGGTCGACAATATTAGCACCGTCTGCCATCGTGCGCAGTTTCACCCGTACGGCGCTAGCCTAGCCTACTGTATGAATGAATGAATGAACGAACGAACGAACGCTCTAAAACAAAATATATTAAACTTGGTAAAACTGAAACAAGGAATGTGGTGTATAATTGTGTGAAATGTATTATGCAAATTGACTAGCAATTTCGCCAAACAAATATAAAGAAATAGGTTGCAGCAGTTTGTCTTTCGACTACGCTTGAGAAATCCGCGATGGGACTGAGCGTAAATAGCTTCAGTGACTTCTTATAGTACAGATTCGCTGTCAATCAAAAGGAGATGCAGTCTTTCGACAGATCCTCCAATCATCACGCGGAAGCCCGGAGTCCGGGCCAGCCCACTCCTCATTCACCCCCAGAGACGCTGAGCATCCGTGGGCGGGACATAATCGCAGCATTTATCCAATGACCGTCTATTTTCGGAGCACTGAAAAAAACTGTTCAGAGCAGCCCCATTGAAGTCAATGGACGCTCGGCTTCAACAGGGAAATGCACTGACGCTACGGGAATGTATGAGAAGTAAATCGAGTCAGCCGACCTGCTATATATACATATGTAATGTAGCTGATTCTGAACGAACTCGTCTTCGAGATGAACGTGTTCTAACCACTGATCTATATATATAACTGGATTGCTCATAGAATTCTAAACTGCCAGCAGTAGGTGAAGCTACCGGAAGTGCTCTGGCGGCCATCTCACTATTCCCTACCGACAGAGGGCATCGCGACATGTGCAGCGTTTAACCGCGAAACAACACTCACTTAAGGATGAGGCTAAAGAGCCCACAGGTTGTAATTTATGACTATGTACATATTAAACACACATTAGTCGTTATCCCCATGTAGAGTGGGCATAACGATCATAATCTTTAATAATCAACAGTAAAAATACAACACCAAAGTGTATTAATACCCCTTTTTAAAGCAAAGTTATCCATCTGCAGATTGTTACAGGATGCAATGTTTCTCTGCCTTCATAGTTTAAATCTGTTGATGCTCATTGTTCATAATGTTGACAAATTATACAACTACATAATTTGCCAACATTATTAACCATTTTTGACTAGATTATATAGTAAATGTGAACTAATTTGGGGGTGCATGCACATCAACACATTTTAAAGTTGTTAATAAAAACGACTAGCTTTGTGTTATATTGTAACTAGACAGTACCTCTTCAGAATAAATATAAACCAAATATAAAAATGTAGTATAGTATACACACACACAAGTTAATATACAGTGTGTGTGTGTGTGCATATATACACACACACACACACACACACACATAAATTAATTTACTTTTACTTAATGGAATTATCCATTTGCATTCATTTCTGGAATATGTACATACCAGCTTGTGAGAATTTAATTATTTCAATAATCCCCTGATCTTTTAAATCATAATTAGAAATAAGTTTATTGACATATGCACACAAGGAAATCATACATATTTATTTGTTCAATAACAAAAGCTTCCAAGTACACACAAAAATGTACTTAAACTGAACAATACAATAAAAATTTGCAGATATGTGGGAACAAATCTGCTAATGGATTTAACAACAATCCCACATTATTCCGCTTTCAAAAGAATGGTAGCAAGACATGCCATCAGAGCTAGTGGAACAGTTCTCCACCCGATAGCACAGTGACACTGGAGGCAGCATCTTCTGATATGCTGGCATTTCAGGCAGTGACGTTCAGCCTGAAACAGAAGACACAGAGAAAAACATCACTGTATGTCGTCCCAGCTTGTCCATGTTCAAAGAGGCTGTGGTAGGGCACATAGCAGGCTTTGCAGTTAAAACCACTATGAAGATGATTCTGTGCACTACCTGTTTATCAGCACTCAGTGTCGAGAGCTCTTCCCAAGATGAACACACTGATTCACATGAAGTCCTGAGGTGGATTTATAAGACCGTCAGACAGCGTCCTGAAAGTCTGCAAGACAGCTGAGAGATTTCTTCAACAGCACACACTCACAAGGCCCATCTCTGTCCCCACAAAGGTTCTGGATCTCCATGGTGGTTCTGCATTCAAGGAACTTGAGGCAAATGTGTTCAACCTAGAACCATACAACAATCACATCTTCATACTCAGTGCATTGCAGAAAGCTGCACAAACATCAGGCTCCACTTCATTGCCAAGGAAACATGTGCTGCATCACACTCCAAACGGCTTAAGAAAACTCTGGGCAAGCTTGTACAGCAAAATAGAAGAAAAAAGAAAAGTTTGATATAAAGATCAGGAGCCGGTTGCACCAGCTATACAAAAGTTTAAACTTAGCCTAGTTGTGGCGTAAATGAGCACAAAGTCACAATTTACGCACTACTAAATATTTGAGCATTGCACCATTAAACTTCAGTACGACGTAACCGTAAGTATAAACTAAATATTTACAGAAGACTCCGAGCAGGTGTAACTGATGGAATAAAAAAGCAGACTGATATTTTATGACATCAATAATCTCATGTTTTGCATAATAGGCATCAATCAAATAATTGTGATTTTGACAATTAAATGACTGTTTTAGGTGTTTCATAAATATGATGATTTATTACCATACAAACTCACTAATTCATTTATACAGATTTTTACAAGATTGAGTCATACAACAAAATAAGGGTATGATTTCCTTTTCAGGCTTCAAAATCATATGAATGACAGTCAAATATAAAAGTATAAAATGTTAAATAATTAAAATAATATCTTAATTATCAAAATATGTTTCTCAAGAGAGCTGCTCTTGTGACGTCCGCAGTGACGGTTACGTGAGCAAACAAGGTTTGTACATCAACCGTAACAAAATCAAATTGAAGTTCATGGATTTTTAATACTTCTGTGTACAAATATGAACGCTGCTTAATAGATCAATGCAGGTAAACATCATAGTATGCGAGAGTTTACGACTTACTAGTTAAGACTTGCCTTAAGAACAGGTGGAGCAACCAAATTAAGCACCGACTTAGTTGCAAACTAACTAGTAGTTACGAAGCCTTGAACTTTATACACCAACTTAAGACCTTACGCACAGCTATTTACTCAACCTCATGTCCTTCCAAACCTGTATGACTTTTTCTGTGAAACACAAAAGATGACATTTAAAAAAATGTTTTTGTCCACATGGGTGATTCTCGCGAAATTAGACATATGAGGTGTCATGAAACATTTTGATGATAAAAGTAAATGCTATCAAAATAAGAATAATACAGTTATAAACATCTCTTCATGTACTATTTTGCACATGATTTCAAATGACATCATAAATACCAATTTTGTTGTTTTTTCCACATTTAAGGGGAAATTTGTCATTACCGCAACGTGTCCATGACTGGATTTGTGTTCTTTAAGATGGAAATATTTATAATTAAAAAAATATAAAAAATAAAAAGCTTCAGTGCATGTTATACTATAAACATTTACAGTAAAGAAACATGTGGTATTTGGTGATCATTGGTAAATGTAGTGACAACAATAAGGAATATATATGTGTCCAAGACCAATTTTCTCATCCTCCGCAACAATTTTCAATCATTGTTTAAGTCCTCAAGGAACTAACATTTTCAAGAAATTTTGTTGGAAGGGACATAATTGACTGTGACACTCAAGATGGCTACCAGGTAAGCAGTTCTTATTTTTTCTCTCCAAATAAAAGTTAAAATTTTTGTTTGTCATAGTACCTACACGACTTTTTAGTTCTCATTATTGAAACATGAGTTTGTTAAGTTTTAAAAAAATGTTGCTGTTTTAATTTTTTGATTACTATATACCCCATTATGGTCTAAATATAAAAAGAGAGGGAAAGTTTAGCTAACCCTCATTTAGCTTCCACAGTTAGCAAGAATGTTTAAGGTCGCTCATCCTCCGCAACACCATTATCATTCACCACAACAATTGAAGGCCTGTTGCGGTGGAGATACTCAATGTTTCGGTAATGAGAAACAGACTTATGAAGGAGGGATGAGCACTATAACTCTTGCTCATTTCTTGCCTCACTCATCCGCTAATCTTGGGTACTGATTGGCCGAGTTTTAAAGATATTTTAGAGGGTATTTGCGCGGATGGGTCCTGCATAAAGAGGTGTGCGGTGTGCGATGCTCTGGCAGGGGAGGCGGAGCCGGGGCCGTCCTCGACTGCTCTGAATGACGAGGGAAGGGGCGAGGTGGCTACCCCTCCTCTCAGGGAATTCCCTTAAACATGCTCTTGACCAAGTGAGAGTAATTGATGGTCAACAGCTTCGGCCGGGCGTCGGCATTTCATACCCGTATTTTGCCACGATTAAAGATCGGCTATATAGAGTGATGCAGGACGCTCAAACAAAAGAGGAAGTGACCCAATTGTTGATTCCACGGAGCAGCCGGAAATGATTTTCCAGGCGCTCACTATAATCCTATGGCCGGTCACCTAGGGGAACGAAAAACACTTCTCTGTCTAATAGCCCGCTTCTATTGGCCGGGCATTGGCGGTGACTTCCGCAGGTGGTGTGCGGCGCGTCGTGAATGTCAGCTGGTAAACCCACCGCCACCCCAAAAGCGCCATTGCGCTCTCTACCATTGATCGAGGTCCCCTTCGAAAGAATTGGGATGGACCTCGCCGGGCCATTAGAACGGACAGCACGCGGGCATCGCCGTGTTAGTCCTAGTGGATTACGCGACGCGATATCCGGAAGCAGTGCCTCTGAGCAACATCTCCGCACGTAGTGTTGCAGGGGCACTCTTCAAGATAATCTCCTGGGTGGAGATTCGAAAGAAATCCTCACCCGATCAAGGCACGCACTTTTATGTCACGTAACACTTCGCAAACTTTACGAGCTCTTGGGCATTAAGTCGATTCAGACTAGCGCTTACCATCCGCAGACTGATGGCCTAGTGGAACGATTTAATAAAATGCTCAAGAACATGATTCGTAAATTCGTACAGGATGACGCTAGAAATTGGGATAAATGGCTGGACCCCCTGTTGTTTGCAGTACGAGAGGTCCCACAAGCCTCCACAGGGTTCTCCCCGTTTGAGCTGATGTATGGGCGACGCCCACGCGGGGTCCTCGACGTCATCCGCGAAGCTTGGGAGGAGGGACCTTCTAATAGCAAAAATGAAATTCAGTACGTTCTTGATCTTAGAGCAAAACTCCACACACTGGGGCGACTAACACAGGAGAATTTGCTCCAGGCTCAAGAACGCCAACGCCGGCTGTATGACAGGGGTGCTCGGCTACCGGAATTTGCACCGGGAGATAAGGTACTCGTATTACTCCCAACGTCGGTTACTTGTGGAGACCACCTCTCACCGCGTCAACTCACAGAGGTTTCCGATTTACAAAAGGAATTTGCAGATGTGTTTTCCCCTCTACCGGGCCATACAAACATCATACAGCACCACATCGAGACTGAACCGGGCGTGGTGGTACGGTGCCGCCCCTATCGCTTACCCGAACATAAAAAGAAAATAGTTCGGGAGGAATTAGATGCGATGCTCGATATGGGCGTAATAAAGGAATCCCACAGCGATTGGTCCAGCCCGGTTGTTCTTGTTCCTAAGAGTGATGGGTCTGTTCGATTCTGTGTGGATTACATAAAAGTTAACGCGGTGTCTAAATTTGACGCGTACCCAATGCCCCGTGTTGATGAACTGCTCGATCGGTTATGTAATGCTCGTTTTTATTCGACCTTGGATTTAACGAAGGGTTATTGGCAGATCCCCTTGACACCAATGTCCCGTGAGAAAACCGCCTTCACTACGCCGTTTGGATTACACCAATTCATGACGCTTCCTTTCGGTTTGTTTGGGGCACCAGCCACGTTTCAGCGTCTTATGGATAGGATCCTCAGACCTCACACCGCGTACGCCGCTATCTAGATGATATCATCATTTATAGCATTGACTGGCAGCGGCACATGTAACATCTGAGGGCCGTCCTGAGATCGCTGCGGCGGGCGGGGTTCACAGCAAATCCTAAGAAATGCGTGATTGGGCGTGTGGAGGTACGGTATCTGGGGTTCCACTTGGGTCATGGCCAGGTGCGTCCCCAAATTGACAAAACCGCCGCAACTGCGACTTGCCCTAGACCCAAGACCAAAAAGGGGGTGAGGCAGTTCCTGGGGCTTGCTGGCTATTATAGGAGGTTTGTGCCTAATTATTCGGCTGTCACCAGCCCGCTGACTGACCTCACTAAAAAGGGGGCTCCAGATCCGGTCCAGTGGTCGGAGCAGTGCCAACAGGCGTTTATGCAGATTAAAGCCGCACTTTGTGGGGGGCCGCTTCTTCATGCACCTGACTTCTCTCTCCCTTTTGTATTACAGACGGATGCTTCAGACAGAGGGCTGGGGTCGTACTCGCAGGTGGTGGAGGGGAGGAGCCCGGTGCTGTACATTAGCCGTAAGCTCTCCTTAAGGGAGACTAAGTACAGCACCGTGAAGGAGTGTTTGGCCATCAAGTGGGCGGTCCTCACCCTCCGTTACTACCTGCTGGGGCGGGCCTTTACCCTCTGCTCGGATCACGCCCCACTGCAGTGGCTCCATCGCATGAAAGATACTAACGCCCGGATCACCCGTTGGTATCTAGCTCTCCAGCCCTTTAAATTCAAGGTGGTCCACAGACCGGGGTTGCAGATGGCTGTCGCCGACTTCCTCTCCAGAAATGGGGGGGGGTATGTGGCAGCGGGGGCGTGGTCAAGTGCCCGTCCGGGAGAAAAAAGCGGTAAGGGCGCTTACACCTGAGCTAAATTATGTCTAACACCTGTCTCTAATTTCAGTGAGCACGGGGAGAGCGGCATAAAAAGGCAGCGAGAGGGCCTCCAGGGGGGAGAGATGACAAGCAAGCTCAGTGCGCTGATATTGTGTTGTACTATGTGTGATAGCGGTGTTGTAAGAAACAACGGAAATTAAAAGCTTACCTTGTGGTGAAGACCTGTTTCCTGTCCTCCTTCGTGTGGGAAGCGTTACACACGTTATATGAATAATCACATCAATATATTATTCCAAGGTGGTCCAGTTGCCATGACCACAATCTGGCAACCTACAACCCATTTGCACTGTTGATATATGCGCAGGTAGTAGACGCGGGATGTTAAATCAAGCATCACTGGTAGATGGGAGGAGAAGAATCAGCTGGTGCTCCGGTGAAAAAACAAAATATACATGTACATTTAACAACAGCTGGATGGAAGAATTGAATTTCATATCCCGAAGCCATATCGACAATGCCCACGCCTTTTGTAATGTGTGTCGCACTAATTTTAATATCGGACACGGTGGGAAAAATTACGTTAAATCACAACGGCACAATTTGTATGTATTTAGCCTGCCTCTGCCGTCCAGCACCCCCCTTCCCCTCTCCCGGATTTGTGTACCCAAATGTTGACAGATAACAGGCTGCGTGTGTGACATGACACGAGATTAAACAACTCGGGCAACGCGACGTCGGAAAGTACCTCATACTCTGTATCAAGGAAATTTACCAGATTTCTGAACCCTTTGTCCTCAACTATGGAGAACAGCTGGTCATCCAGGACCATGAATTCCATCATTTTCCTCATAATTGTCTTGGTATTTTCGCTGCTCATTCCAAGGAATGATAGGAGAGGCTGCTGACTTGTGGCTGGCTCTGAGCTCTGGCTAGCTTTAGCCGCTCTCACTTTTTAGCTTATTTTTTAAAATGGGCATTTTCAGCTGGGTGATGGTGTTATAAGTGTCTAATTAGGTTTGTTGTTCCGAAAGTTATTGTGGTGGTTCCCCCACGGTTTACTTTGGCCTTACAATTATTACACATTTCGAAATTTATATATACTTCACTCACACAGTGAAGATCTCCCACGGCAATGACATGTTTACATGCGGCTGTGACATTATTGCCTGCGCCGCTGGCAACAAAACGGACCGGCTTGGAATCGGTAAGACGTGAGGCTGACCGGCCGGTTACCGGTCCGGGCCGAGCATGCGGAAAATCGGCTAATTCCGGTCCCTGGATGGTCGATCGGTGCATCTCTAGTACAAAGCAGTCGTTCCAGTTGTTTGTTTTAGTTGTTTGACCAACTCATAAATCGAGTTGCTGCTATTCAAGTTCTTCACTTGAAATTATTCTCAGAAAAAGGTTGTGTGGTTGAATGTCAGGACCAAAGTGTTTTAGCTAAACTAAAATCTTTTTACAAGAGCACATGATGCTGTTACATTTAAATGTTTCTCAGGACCACATGATAATATGTTACATTGAAAAAGTTCTCATGAACACATGATTATATGTTATACTAGAATGATATTATTTATACTAATGGTTGTATATTTGTTAGTACTACAGTGTAGGCTACATGATATTCTTTATGAGCATAACATTGTAACTTATATACACAACACTTGTTAACACAAGGCATGGTACTGTGATGATTACGATAAATGAGAAAATGAAACTCTGTTCATGAAATAAATATTATTTAAAAAATTGTATGCGTTTTAAATATGTAAAATAGGGTTAGGCATCAAACCCCTTTGTCAACAGTTAATGTGTGAGCTAAATCTCATTTCTGAAACATTGATTCTCATTACCGAAATGGCATTTTCATTACCGCAACATGTATCTTTTTTTACAAATTAAGTAATAATTAGATGATCATATTTTGTTTTAAAATATATATACATATTACACAACACTACTTATTTAAGGTCTGCTACATAACAAATGTGTATGTTATCTTTTAATAAAACAATTAAATAAAATAAATTGTAAATCATCACGTATGTTTCGGTAATGAGAGAAAATAAGGAAATTACAAAAAATAATAAATATGAAAAAGTAATCTCTCCAGAGTTTTACATAGCTTTGAGCACGAGTAATAAGAGTCTACTTTAACATTAGCCAAAAATACACATTTCTAACCATATATTTAACGTAATGTCATGTTGCGGTAATGATAATTTTTTATGGACTTCATCTAAAAATGTAAATAATTATATACTAAATATTTTTTTAAATCTTGTAAAAATAATGGTTATAGTAAGTTCAGACCTTAATCTTATATGTGCAAAAACAAAATTGGCTTTAAGGGCATTTTAAAAATTCTGATGCTGGACACCTTCTAAATCTGGATTTCGTGAGAATCACCCATATAATGAATGCCATTGGTGACCAAAACAAGCTATTTTGCTCACCATTTACTTTCCTTATATGGAATACAAAATACATTTTTGGGGGTTCTGCAAAAGAAAGTCACATGGATTTGGAAGGACATGAGGTTGAGTATATGATGACAGAATTTACATATTTGGGTCAACTTTTCTATTAATATTAAATGCTATATATGTTATACTATCTGAAACACAGTAATTTTATGAGACTTATACTGCATGTTGCAAAAGTATCTTCATTGCAAATAAAAAATATTTTTTACTCTGTTAAAACAGCTCTTCAGTGAAGCCAGGCTGACAACTGTCTCCTCATACAGCTTTTCCTCCTGTTGCAAACCAATTCCAGTTTTATCTAACATTCAGAGGGATGTTTATTGAAATCCAAACGGCAAATTTACCTTGTTTAACGTCAACAATATCCATGTGCTCCTTGTCAGGGCTGGACTGGAAAGAGAAATCGGCCCAGGATTTTACATAACTGGCCCAAAAGTTGTTGGGGGAGAGTTCGCTAACGCGGCGGCTCGTTTAGTTTATCGCGGCCGACACTGCGGCCCGCTCGGTTCTCCCGATGGCCAGTCCACACTGATCGGCCCCTAAGTGCGTCGGTCCACCGGAAAAATGTCCGGTAGGCCAGATTACCAGTCCAGCCCTGCTCCTCGTCTATTCCAATTGATCACTTTATAAGTTATGCCCGTGAGCTGGACCGTATTCAGGCCTGCACTGCAAAAAGTACAAATCACACACAGAGAATTAATGAAAGCCCACATTATATTTATCATATGTAACTGGTGTTGATCTGCAATTAGATATTCAACTTGACCAAAAAAGCTAACTTGGTGAGTTATACTGTTATTCATTGTGGTTATTTTCCTAAGTTAACATTAGCTGCATAGCTAATATTCATTTATCCTAAGAAAATAACCACAATGCACGTTCAACGTAAACAAAAGCTACAAAACATAATTATGTATTCAGAATAAAAACTTTAAAGCCTGCTAAAAATATGTTTGAAAATGTCTACTGTTATCTTACCTCAGTTTCTTAAACTTGTTTCTATTGAGGTAACACGTGCGCCGCTGAACGTAATGCTGCCGCAATAAAGAGTAACATAACACTCTTACATTTAGAATATGCAGGGGGGAAAAATGAAAGTCAAAATAATGAATTACATATTTAGGAAGATTGCATTGTGATGCAGTGTATGCAGACATAAAACATTTTTTTTTATGTGACTGGATAGGTAAAAATTACTCACCAAAACAGACGATTTCCCATTGAGACCCATAGGAATACAGAACGTTAGGGAATACCAAGATGGCGGCGCAGTAGCTTCACTGTTGTGACGTCATGAGCTATCCAGTTATATATATAGATCAGTGGTTCTAACGCATTTTTAGTCAATAAATTGTTTACACAATAGTACATATTTGACCATTATTTTTTTGACATTATAGGGGAAGCTGAGCTTCCCTTGCAGTCTAGAAATCCCCACTGCTGGTTACATATTTGCTCTTTGAGGTAAACATGTCAAAGAAGTCAAAATCCTCAGGCTCTGGAGACATTAAAAAGCACTTATTCGCTCAAGCCGAAACCTCTGATGGGCGTGCGAACCGGGGACTCTATTTGTATGGTGTGGCCAGGGAAATTCAGCGTCAACTGTCCAACATATTTGTGATGTTGACTAAGGTTGGTGCTGACTTGGAGGATCTCGCAGTAATGCATCGACTGATTAAAGGGCACCTATTATGGCATTTAAAATGTTCCTAATATTGTTTTGGGAGTCCCCAACAACAGTTTTACATGCATGCAATGACAAAAAACACTTTTGTTGTCTTATAATATGCATTTATGTTTACGTGATTTGCTCACCGACTCCCAAATGATTCGTTCAACGACTCATTTTTCCAAACCCCTCCTTTGCGTGATGCTAATCTGCGGTGATTGGTCAGATGACCCAGTCAGTTGTGATTGGTATACTCTGTGCAGAGATTGTTGGAAACGGAACGCCCATCACCGTTTTGTTTTAAAATTATCAAAATCAGAGAAGGAATTTGAGTTGATATATGTTAGCGATCATAGCCCAAAGTTCGGTGGTAAACACCCAATCAGTTATTGTTTGCGTTAGCCCAACGCATAAACATATTGTTAAAGCACTGCATTACTACAAGTTATTGCTCTATTCTTTATGACAACTCCAATAACATCGACAAACATTTCACATATTTCAAAAAATTTACATTGGAGACCTAGAAGCTGCGCTGAGCGTAACGTACACAACACACACAAATACTTATTAAGCATGCTAAAAAACACATAAAAGCAACAATTATTAATAATACTTACAGGTTGTGATTCGGAGGAGGAAGCTGATCCAAATAAACTTGGTACTGAACCTTCCTTCAGTATCAACCGGCTCGCGAATCCACACTTGAAAGCATTCATGTTCAGTAAAGCAATCGTCATTAAAATGAGGCGAACACAGCACAAGGTTCGGGCTATACTTGTGTGGTATAGTTGTAAATATAAACTCTAGCCACTGATTCTTCACATGCTCGTCCCTGGGCAGTGAAAAAAAGGTCGCTTTTGATACGCACTTCAGAACACAGCGTCTTGTTGTCGACATGATGTTTTCAAGTTTTCCCTGGTATCTGCGTGCGCAATGAGTGGGCGTGGACAATTTGATAATTTTTCGTCTTGAAGTCACAACGAAAAGGAAAATGACTCTTTGGAAAATCGATTCATTACATTGACTCAGAGTTGACTCCTACTTTTGAGAGACAATAACTTTTTTATGGTGAACTTTCATATATAAAACTTTGCAGGATGTTTTTGTTCACTTAAATCTATGTTACACACTACATGAAAGGTAATTTTCAAAATTCCATAATAGGTGCCCTTTAAAGCGATGGAAATAAAATTCTCTGAGTTGGTTACAAGAGTGGCAGATGTTGAGATTATCTGGAGTCATCGAAGAGGGAATTATCCACCCGTGTCAATTCTGGCCAAATTTCTGAGATCATCTGATAAAGATCTCATGTTGCACCAGGCAAGGAGTAAAGGAAAGCTTTCTTGGAAGAATCGCAATATTTTATTGTTCCCGGACTTTGCAAATTCGACGAGAGAAACACGATTGGTTCAAGGTATGGAAGAAACTTTCATATCAATGGGAGATCGCTTTTGCACTGATGTTTCCGGCCAAACCGAGAATAGATGCTAGGGATGGCCGTAAAGTATTTTTATACCCAAAATGAGCACTGTAATGTATGGAAACAGTGGATTAGTAAACCATTGGGTGTTTTCCATATGAGTGGATCGACTTATTGTACATTGACTCGACTGTCTGGGGAAGCTGGGCATAATTTTGTTTTCTTTATCCATTGGTTCCGCCTAGCGGCTGGAGTTAGTTTTGTGGAATGACACTCCAAGGGACTTGCATTGAAGGAAGATCGCTTTTACACTGAAGTTTGACCGCAAGGATGACTGCAAAATATCCACATGCCCACACAAAGGATGTCTTTTATAAAGTTGATGGACTAAGTCATGGTATATATCAAGTCAAGTCATTTTTATTTGAATAGCGCCTAAAGCAGGTTTTCCCATGCATTATACTCTTATTGCAATTCAACTGCATGCATTTTCCACGTGTATCCACTTTCTATTTTTCTTGCGATTAAACTGCGTGCATTTTACAGCGTGCACCCATTTTTCTCCTCTGTGTTACATTGATCTCAAAGCACCGCCTATGAAGAACAACCAACAACAACAATTACGTGAGGGATTCACATCAATCTCAAACCCTCACTACTCAGGAACAACCAAACAACTGCAGTAAGTCATGGCATCCGCTCATGTAATTTCTTCCTGCATTGCATGTCACGTGTTTACAATAGCTTCCGTCAGCAGTGAGGGATTCACATGTAATAAATGTAAGGATTTAGTCAAGCTGACGGAGAAGGTTAATGAATTAGAGACACGCAACTGAACGCTAGTGGAGGTCAGTGAGAAAGAGAAGACCGTAGATATGGTTTCGGATGAGGGCAGTACAGCAAGTAACGCACACAATTTGGTTCCGACTGTAGAGCCCCCGCAACAGGGCATTTGGGTGACGTCTCTGCGGCATACTTGCTCAGCAAAGCGACACCACTCTCCCATTCCTGTTAGGTTTTCCAATCGATTCTCCCTAATCATTGATGCACTGACTGAGAATCATGTTGAAAGAGCCCTTGTTATTGGTGATTCTATTGTAAGGAACGTGGAAATAGAGACCACTATTGTTAATTTAATTTCGGTGGCTCGGGCATCTGACAAGTGCTGGCTAATGCTAAACGTAGATTTTCAAAAATTGTTATTCATGTTGGCACTAATGATGTCTGGCTTCGGCAGTTGGAAATCACTAGAGATAATATTAAAGAGGTGTGTGAATTTGCAAAAACGATGTCAGACACTGTAATATGCTCTGGCCCCCTCCCTCGAGGGTCGAGGAGGTGGTGTTGATACAATTTACAGTGAAGATTTTGGTGACAGGATATAAATGCAAGTCTTTTGAACTAATAATGCTTAATGTGACATGGTCAGATATAAATTAAAAAAAATATGTCATCTTTTACCCTTGCTACAGTGTATAGATCACCCGGTATTTATTCCGATTTCCTTAGTGAATTTGCTAATTTTTTATCAGATCTTGTAGTTACTGTAGATACAGCTTTAATTGTTGGTGACTTCAACAATGACACATTGGGATTAACATTTATTGATATTCTCAACTCTCTTGGAGTTACAGGACCAACTCATCGCCATAATCATACGCTAGATTTAATTCTGTCATATGGAGTTGATGTTGATAATATAGAAATTCTGCCACAGAGCGATGACATCTCAGATCATTACCTCATCTCTTGTGTGCTGTGATCAGCTGAACCTACACCACGCATCGTTCAGGTAGAACTATTCAGGTGGAACACGGACTCAAGATGGCGTCGAGTATGGCTGCTGCGTTGCGAGCTCCGACACAACACTGCAGTTTTTTGTTTTTTTGTCTTGGTTGTTGTCTGCCTTATTGTATACGACAGACAAATGCTATTGGACATTGGTTCGGCAATTACACACCGAAAACCAGACTTCAAATTCCTCAATGCTGACCTGCTGTTTACAAACATGCCAGCGGAGCCCTTTGTCTGGGCTGCTGGCCGTGGAAACGGAGAAGGAAAAGGGGAAAAAGAGCCGGCGTTCTCATCAGAGTAAGACGTCGCGCAAATCGGCCCCTGCTACCCATTATACTACTGTAAATGTTCAGTCTCTGGACAACAAGCTCTGCGAGCTGAGAGCACGGATCTCTTTCCAACGAGAGATGATGGACTGCTGCATTATCTGCCTTAAAGAAACCTGGATGTCTGCTGAGAATCCATACTCGGGCATCGAACCCGGGGGGTTTTCCGTGCACAGAGCGAAAGACCTCTCAGGTAAAAGCAGAGGTGGTGGTGTATGTTTTATGATCAACAAATCATGGTGTGATCAGAGGAACGTACATTTTATCAAGTCTTTCTGCTCCCCTGATCTGGAATATCTCATGCTTCTGTGTCGACCATTCTGGCTACCGAGGGAATTCACAGCGGTCATCATCACAGCTGTGTACATCCCCCCCACAAGCCAACACAGACCGGGCACTCAAGGAACTGTATGGTGAGCAGGAAACTGCGCACCCTGAGGCCGCGTTCATTGTTGCCGGGGACTTTAAGAAAGCCAATTTTAAAACAATAGCACCAAAATACCACCAACACATCAGATTCAACACACGAGGGGACCAGTTTTTGGACCATTGCTATTCTCCTTTCCGGGATGGCTACAAATCCCTCCCCTGTCCACCATTTGACAAATCAGACCACTCTTCCGTTCTGCTTCTGCCTGCTTACAGGCAGAAACTGAAAGGGGAAGCACCCACCTTCAGAAGATCCAGTTCTGGTCGGACCAATCAGACTTTGCGCTACGAGACTGTTTTAATCACGCGGACTGGGAGATGTTCCGTTCCGCCTCTGATGACGACATCGAGGCTAACGCTGATAGCATAACGTGTTTCATCAGGAAGTGCGTAGAGGACGTTGTGCCTACCCCAACCAGAATATGGATCTACCCTAACCAGAAACCATGGATTAACGGCGATGTTCACGCAGCACTCAACGATTGTAAACACGATGTGCTTTATCATGAAAAGTTACTATTCTTAGTAAAATTACATGAATAACACAAGATTAAAGATTTAGAGTTATAAGTGATTAGAAATCACTACACATATTTTAAATGGTACATCAGGCTATAATCACTAATTTGTCATAATTTGTTATAAAAGTGATCACAGGTCATAACATAATTTTCTGAATTATCTAGCAAGTCAAGGTATTGTGTACATTTTAATACAAAAGGGAGATTCTGTGCATTTTATAGGGTTAACTCAGTAAAGAAGACTTTGTGGGAAATACATTTATACATTTATTTATTTGGCACATGCTTTTATACAATGTGACTTACAAAAGAGGAAAACATAAGTGAATCATCTTAAGGAGACATTTGTATGAAAAGTGCCATACCACAAAGTTTCACTAGCATCAGAATATTATTCAAAACAGATTAAAGTGCAACAAGAATAATTTTTATTATTTTAGTCACTGATTAAGTGCTCATGGAAAAGATGTGTTTTTAAGTAATTTTTTGAAGACAGAGAATCCACCAACGTGGTAAAGTGTTTTGGTGCCTCTTTGTTTTGGTACAACAAGGCAACGTTCCTTAACTGACCACAGGCTTCTGGTGTGCATGTAGTTCTGCAGAAATGATTTTAGGTATGCTGGAGCAGACCAAGTGACTGTTCTGTATGCAGCATCAGAGCCTTGAATTTAATTTGTGTATCCTCTGGCAAGGAGGACAGCAGGACATCCAACTCCACGAGGATGTTTGTCAGGTGACCTGGAGGGCGATAGTTGACAACATGTATTTTTGTGGGTTGCATTGAAGTAACATCATGGAATTCAAAAGATGCATTGTTACATAGAGAAGCCTGTGGTGAAAAAGTCCAGTTGTTATGAATGAGCAAACCTGTTCCCCCACCCCTACCGGTATGACGAGAGGTGTGAGAGAAGGAGAAGTTGTTGGAGAGAGCAGCAGGTGTTGCTGTATCCTCTGGACGTATCCATGTCTCCATCAGTACAAGGATTCTGAGGGTGGACTGTGTGGCAATGGCTGGAATGAAGTCAGCTTTGTTCACAGCAGACTGGCTGTTCCAGAGTGCCACTTAGAACGAGAGCGGAGCATGTGCTGAAGTGCAAAGTGGCCGTAGGTTGTGTTTGGTCTTGCATCTATATCTTGTAAATGGTCTATAACAGATAACAAGGATGTGCTTGAAGGCATGTGTTATTCGTGAATAGACATGTTCGTATATTGAAGGAAAATAAGTGAAGATATGAAATTAAAAGATACTTTGGTACAATTGCTATGGTGAGTAGCGCCTTGCTTGTGTCCTTGCTCAGTGGACTTGCAAAGGAAGACTCGCTGGTCTTTGCACTAAAAGGACATCACACGAGGGCTACCACTTCTGCTGCCACTTCCGCGTCAGCATTCAGTCAACTATATATCTGTTTGCAGAATAATGGTCACGATGTCTCATGATCGCCTGATTAGTTTAAGTGTAGCAGATTGGTTTATATCGAAGCACAAAAGGAGAGTGTCTAAGGTTTTCCTCGGATTTCAAGTGTGTGTGTTCTCTGTCTTTTATTGCCCTTCACCTTTGCCCTCAAAGGAATAGTTCACCCAAAAATGAAAATTTGTTGATAATTTATTCACCCTCCGGCCATTCAAGATGTATCTGAGTTTCTTTCTTCATGAAAACAGAATTTAAGACTTTTAGGATTTCATTTCAGCCTCCTCAAGACAAGTGAATGTACTCCATTTTTGATTGTCCTTATTCTCATGAGAGGGATGATGTAAGCTTGTTGGTAAGGTCACATGTGGAGGAGGCGGCAGGAAGCGCATCATTGTGTACAAGAGAAACTTCCACAGGCCAAGTGCCATTCACAAACCAATACAGTCCAAAAACAATAAAAAATAAATTTTTTAAATCCTTTCCAAATAATAAAAAAAAACAATAACGTGCTTCCTGCCTCCTCCACATGATACGTGACCTTACCAACAAGCTTACGTCATCCCTCTCATAAGTGCACGTCACAGAGATGTACAGAAGCGAACATTTGTAGTTAAAAAGTATATAAGTATTGTTTTGTTTCTCAAAATAATCAATTGTTTGCATTCAGAAGAATTTTATTTGTCAACTGGAGTCGTATGGATTATTTTATAATTTGAACCCTAAATATGATTTACATGAGTATATTCACTTGCAATGTTTAGAGGAGGAGGCCTGAAATGAGAGATATTTGTCGAGATGTTTAGTTAGGCATGCCATAGATGTATTCCCTGATTTACGACAAGTAGGAGAAGAGGTTCTCAAGATGGTTAACACTCAACAGATGTCGCAGCCCTAAACTGGCTGGCTCCAATCTGAATCTCTTTATAGCTCAGGAGAAAGTCATTTAGATTCCGTATTTAAATCATTTTGTGTACAATTGTTATCTTCTGTATCAAAGACTTACAGCGTGAAGTTCAAACTCTAAGATAGTTGACAGACAACTTTCAAGGCAAGCGTTGTAAAATCACTGAACCTTACCTAAACTGGGTCGGTTGGATCGGCCTGGTTTTGTCAACCTGAAACCTGAAGACCTAGTTCCTTGTCTTGGAGTATCTCTAGTTTTGATGTGTGCTGATATGTGCAGATGTAGGACTAAACGTTTGTTTTTGTTTGTTTTGACAGAAATCCAAAGTCAATTGTTCAGAGAACTCATAAGAAAGTGACTAATGACCCGGTACTGTGTATTCAGAACCTCTCCATTCTCATCCAACAGATCAAATCATATTTTCAGGTGAGTTGTTTATGGATTGATAGACTGGCTCACATGGAACATGAATGTCTGTTTACATTAGACATTGGTGGTGGCGTAGTGGCTAAAACACAGGGATCAGAAGGTCGCTGGTTCGAACCCCACGGCCACCACCATTGTGTCCTTGAGCAAGGCACTTAATTCCAGGTTGCTCCGGGGGGATTGTCCCTGTAATAATTGCACTGTAAGTCGCTTTGGATAAAAGCATCTGCCAAATGCATAAATGTAAACACTGTCACGGAAGTTCACGAAACATCTACAGACACACACACTCCATCTGAATAACAACATACAGATTAAAATTCCATTCATTTATTATTTTGGGAGTTTATTTTTAATGATAATTCATAAACCTCTACCTAAAAATACAAACAAAGAATGAATATTAGCACTGTTCTGAAACTACACTCAAAGTGCTTCACATAGGGAACGGGGGACCTCTCCCCAACCACCACCAGTGTGCAGCACCCACCTGCAGCCATAGTGCACCAGTATCAGAATCAGAATCAGAATCAGCTTTATTGCCAAGTATGCTTACACATACAAGGAATTTGTCTTGGTGACAGGAGCTTCCAGTCTACAACAATACAAACAATACCAAAAACAGCAGCAACACATAGGTAATTAAAACAAAAAACAAAAAAAGAATACAATATAAATAGTTATACATATACGTACATACACTCACCTTCATACATACCCACATACACACACGTAGTGCAAATCTAATACAATCTGTATATAAAGAACAAAAAACAGTATATTATGTACAGAGCAATGTAAGTAATGGCAGAAGTGGATATGTTGGATAATATAAATTAAAATTAAAATTAAACTGTGTATTGCACATCATTATTGCTCAATGGGGCAATTTAATTGTTCATTAGATGGATGGCCTGAGGGAAAAAACTGTTTCTGTGTCTGACGGTTCTGGTGTTCAGAGCTCTGAAGCGCCGGCCAGAAGGCAACAGTTCAAAAAGGTAGTGGGCAGGGTGAGTGGGGTCCAGAGTGATTTTACCAGCCTTTTTCCTCACTCTGGAAGATCTTGAAGGGGGAGGCAGGGGGCAACCAATAATCCTATCAGCAGACCGAACTGTCCTTTTTAGTCTTCTGATGTCTGATTGCGTAGCTGCACCAAACCAGACAGTTATTGAAGTGCAGAGGACAGACTCAATGACTGCTGAGTAGAACTGTTTCAGCAGCACTGGTGGCAGGTTGAACTTCCTCAGCTGGCGAAGGAAGTACAACCTCTGATGGGCCTTTTTCACAATGGAGTCGATGTGTATCTCCCACTTCAGGTCCTGTGAGATGTTAGTGCCCAGGAACCTGAATGACTCCACTGCTGCCACAGTGCTGTTTAGAATGGTGAAGGGGGACAGTGATGGGGTGTTCCTCCTAAAGTCCACAATCATCTCCACTGTTTTGAGCGTGTTCAGCTCCAGGTTGTTTTGACTGCACCAGAAAGCCAGCCGTTCAACCTCCTTTCTATATGCAGACTCATCATCATCTCAGATGAGGTCGATGACAGTGGTGTCATCTGCAAACTTCAGGAGCTTGACAGAGGGGTCCTTGGTGCACAAGGTCCTTGCAGGCATTGGTGTACAGGGAGAAGAGTAGTGGGGAGAGCACACATCCCTGGGGGGCACCAGTGCTGATGGTACAGGTGGTGGAAGTTAATTTTCCCTGCCTCACAAGCTGCTGCCTGTCCGTCAGAAAGCTGGTAATCCACTGACAGGTAGAGGTGGGAACAGGAAGTTGGTTTAACTTAGTCCGGAGTATATCTGGTATGATTGTGTTGAAAGCCGAGCTGAAGTCCACAAAAAGGATCCTTACGTATGTCCCCGGTCTGTCCAGATGTTGCAGGACGTGATGCAAACCCATGTTGACTGCATCATCCACAGACCTGTTGCTCGATAAGCAAATTGAAGGGGGTCCAGAAAGGGTCCAGTGATGTCCTTCAGGTGGGCCAACACCAGTCTCTCAAATGACTTCATGACCACAGATGTCAGGGCGACAGGTCTGTAGTCATTAAGTCCTGTGATTTTAGGTTTCTTAGGGACGGGGATAATAACGGAGCGTTTGAAGCAGCATGGGACTTCACACTGCTCCAGTGATCTATTGAAGATCTGAGTGAAGATGGGGGCCAGTTGGTTAGCACAGGAACGAAGGCACGCTGGTGAGATGCCATCTGGACCTGGAGCCTTCCTTGACCTTTGCTTCCGAAAGACACGGCACACATCGTCCTCACAGATCTTGAGTGCAGTTAGTGTAGCAGGAGGGGGTAGGAGGGGGGTTGCAGGAGGTGTTAATGGTTGTATACTCACCACATACCAGTTGTTGGTGCAGAGAGTAGAGAGATACTGCCAATTAATGGAGGGGGGATTAAGACAGATCTACCATGAGCTGTGAGGTTGTTCATCGATGGTATAATGTTCTGTTCAAGCAGCAGTTCACGTTGTTTCAACTTCAGTTGTTAAATCTGCACATCATGTTCTCATTGCGAGAATATGACCATAGCAGAGTTGTGGTCTTTCGAAGCAGGAAAGCTGCTGTACCCACCCCCCACTCTGCGCCTTCTACACATGGGTGTGAGGCCAGCCCTGCTGGCTTTGGAGGTGATTTTGGAAGTTCAATGGGTGCGGTTTCGCCGGGTAATTCCCAGAGGACCTCCCGTTCCCCAGCATGCTCGTTTGCATCATGGCCAGCTTGACGTCTCTTTCTGCAAGCAGGATGAGTCTTCGATCGCTGCATCGGAGAGTGCGCTGGCGATGTCGGATGCTGAGGACTCGACTGGGCTGCCACCATCGGCGGATGATGAGCTGACGCCATTCTTGCTGGCGTGGCCGCCACGAGTATCAGGTTGGACTGGAACCCTCCACCCTCCCTGAGCACTCGCGACTTGATGATTGGTTCCTGGATTTGCGGGCACTGCTCACGGCCACGCCCCCACCCCCAGTTCCTTTCTTCCCGGAGGTGAACAATGAACTGATGAGGTCATGGAGGGCACCTTTCACTGCCCGAAACAGACTTCCAGGTTCGTCCGCTCTCACTACCCTCGACAGCAGGGCGGTCCACGAGTACATTGAGGTCCCTCAGGTGGATAAGGCGGTTGCGATGCACCTGTGCCTGCAAAACGCTGCCACCTTTTAGGATCATCCAGCGCTCCCCTCCGGACCCTGTAGGACTACGTCGTCTCTGGCACCAAAGTCTACAGTGCTGCTGGACAGGCTGCCTCCACCCTGCATACCATGGCCCTCCTGCAGGTACACCAGGCCAAGGCACTAAAAGAATTGCACATGGGTAGTAGTCCTGATCCCGATGTGCTGCAGGAGCTGCGCTCAGCGACCGACCTCGCCCTCCAGGTGACGAAGGTCACAGTGTGAGCACACTGGCAGGTGATGTCCACCTTGGTGGCCCAGAAGGGCCACCTGTGGCTGAATCTGGTCAAGATGAGTGACGCTGACAAAGCCCGCTTTCTCAAAGTGGCCATCTCCCAGATGGGACTTTTGGGGGTCAACTTTTAGGACTTTGCCCAGCAGTCCTCAGCCCGACCCCAGCTCTTGGCCCCAGCGTAGAGCCCCACGCAGGAAGCTGACACCCTCCATCTCACGGGACGGCACAAGGACCCGGAAGGCTCCTAAGTGCCCCTGAGATGGACGAACTAGGGAGCGAGACATCCGCCAAGGTGCTGGTATCCAGACCCCGGTGGAGGGCTGGGAGGTAAATCTTTTGTTTCCTTCTTTTTTTGTTCGCCAAATTGTCAAAAAAGAGAGTGGTTTCCTCACTCCTTGGGTCACATAATCAGGGTTCACGGTGACCAGACACCAAGCACTCGCAGCCAGGGCCCAGCGAACACGGTTCCCCCAGCTTCGTGCGCCCGACGAGTCTCGAGGACGACTTGAGAGGTCCTCCTCTTCAGTCACTAACCTACCCTATGCCGGATACGCAGAGGATGGTAAGTGCTTTGAGGTTCCCCTCAGCGCAGCCACCTCAGGATGAAGCAACGCTCCACGACGTGACGTCACCTGCTCCCCGCCACGAGGCCCCACCTCCAGGTATGTCAGATGCGATTGTCCCTTTAGTGCACCTCACCTGGAGCTTGGACGCGTGGCTAGCGCTTTCCAACCCGATGCGGTGGCTGGCCAGGACCATCCGACTTGGCTACGCGATTCAGTTCACCAGGCGCACACCCCAGTTCAGCGGCGTCCGCTTCACTTCAGTGCAGGGCAGAGATCGCAATCCTGCTTCCCAAGGGCGTGATGGAGCCTGTCCCTCCAGCCAAGATGTGGGAAGGGTTCTACAGCCCTTACTTCATCGTTCCAAAGAAATGCGGTGGGTTGCGGCCAATCTTGGACCTGCGAGTTCTGAACCGGGCCTTACACAGACTCCCGTTTAAGATGCTAACACAAACACTTTTCACGTAGTCATCACGCCGCCATGCCACCACTTATTCAGACAGACCTCATGTTTTTGCGGGCAGGAGTTCCATAGGCAAAGACAACTGTCTGATGCATGTGCACATAAACAATTAAAATAGCAATTAACACAACACAGTCTGTGTGAACCTGTGTGAACAGTCTAAGTTTACCTCAGTAATGCGAATTGGATTACTGTTGACAGTAAGCCTTTGGTGAGCTTATTTTTGGAAAATATAAAAAAATATATTGACATCTAAGGCCACTTTATGTAGTGTCTGTTTAATGACACAATAATGTAATGTGTTTAGATAATTTCTTAAAACATTGTAATAGCATTTTCATTCAATTAGTCGGCACATGTAATTAATTTGATTAGAATATGTAGTCAGTTGACCTAATTTTAACTGAAAGAAATATTAAAGGAATATTCCGTGTTCAATACAAGTGAAGCTCAATTGTGGCATGATGTTGATAACCACAAGGTTACTGTAATGTTGAATGTGTGTGTGTTCATGTATTTCATGTCTTTTATTTTGAAAAGTTTAGTTCCTGTTCATGTCATATGTTCCCTAGTCATTTGATTCCTGTTTCCCTCCATGTTCGTGTGTCTTGTGTTCATTGTTTTATTGTTTAATTATCTTGTGATCAGTTCTGTCTTTTCATTGGTTAACTTGTTTGTCTTGTTCTCCGTGTCATGTACAAGCCTCATGTTTGCCATAGTAGGTTTTTGATACACCGTCTGGTGCACCTGGACATATCATCAGTGATGTAACCTAGGATCACGGGGGGTTTCGGGTCTTTCAACAATCAGACCCCCTCCCCTGGGCGACCCAGCCGGGGTGATCAAGTCCCAGCTTATGTCCAGGTGGCGCTACTACCCTACACGCCATGCCTCTCCTCTCCTGATCCACAGCCACCTTGATGCTAATTCTGCAGCATCAGTGGCCAACTTGATGGCCCTTCGCTGACTCGCCCCTGTGATGCCAAGCATTTTGTAGGCCCTGCAAAGGGAATAGCCCACAAACCCTCAACATCCCACTTCGACAGGTTGGCATATTGCCCGCCACCCATTGCTCCGGCAACCCTCCACAAGCTGGGAGTACTTTGCCCTCTTTCTTTCGTTGGCCTCCTCCATACGGTCCTCCCAAGGCACTGTTAACTCTAAGAGAATCACCTGCTTGGAGGCCTCTGAGGTGAGCACAATGTCAGGCCTTAATGTTGTTATGGCAACTGCTTCAGGGAACTTCAGCTGCTTGCCCAGATCAACTGCCAGCTCCCAGTCGCGCCGTTGCCAACAGGCCAGAGGAGGTGCCCGGGCAGCTGGTATTGACTTCTCCCCAGCTCTGACAAAGGCTGTGGTCTTCACTGGGCAAAGGCTCTTGCTGTGGCTAATTCCACTGCAGATAGAATCTGCTACAGCTTTTAGGACCTGGTCATGCCGCCAGCGGTAACGCCCTTCAGCCCAGGGCTTTGGACAGCAGCTCAGGATGTGTTCCAACGTTCCTCTCCTCTGGCATAGGGGGCATGCTGGTGTCTCCACCTTTCCCCAGGAGAAGAGGTTGGATGGACTTGGCAACACGTCATAGACCGCCTGGATCAGGAATTTTATCCTGTAGGGTTCAGCCTTCCAAAGCTCAGTCCATGTGACTTTGCGCTCCACTGTTCGCTCCCATCTTGTCCAGGGGCCCTGTTGCCGCATCCCAGCCATCTGGCAAGCTCGTTTCTCCTCAACTCCTGCACGCACCTCCTCCAGGATCAGGGACCTCCTCTCTTTCCCTTCTACCTTGTCATAGCGAGGAGTTCTTCTGCTGCCCAGGCCAGCTCTCCCATGTGCCACTGAGCCCACCAACACCCTTTGCTGTAGCCTTGACTCTGCGTCGTCCACTGCCACGGCAGCCCTCCACTTCCACCCTGTCCTGACCTCAATCCCAGCCTGGGCAACCTTTGGATCACTGGAATCCCGATACTGTAAGACCTCCCTGGACCGCGTCACCATGAACTCCTCGCTCAGGCTGCTCATGGGAAGCTTCAGCTTGTTGTTCTGCCCTTATAGTGCAATGCTACTCAGGCTTCGAGGCAGTCCCAGCCACCTGCGCAAAAACCTGCTAATCCTCATCTCAAAGCCCTCCACCGTTAAAATGGGGACTTCATACACCAGGAGGGGCCAGAGGATCTGAGGGAGGATGCCATACTGGTAAATCCAGGCCTTGAACTTGCCAGGAAGGCCAGACTTGTCCACCGCGGCCAGCCAGGTCTCCAGGTCTTGGTTGGTCGCTTTTGTGGAAGCTGCATCTCTCAGGCTACAATTGAACACCTTCCCTAGGCTCTTCACAGGTTCCTCTGTCAGTGATGGTATCTTGGTGGTGCCAAGTGAGAAGTGGAACTTGTCAGTGACCTTCCCTTTCTTCAGCACGAGGGACCTTGACTTAGCCGGCTTGAAGTGTAGTATATTTTTTTATCAAGTTAATCAGGAGTAATCGATGAAAACTTTGTTGATTTATACCACAGTTATGTCTGAGGGGCAAACATGCAGTTTACTCTATGTAAAGGCCTGTGACGTGATGAATGTGTGCTCACATATGTTTGACTATTTGACTGTGTGTGCAGAAACATAAATAGCATTACTTAGGGGGGAGAACTGATCTCTTCCAAAGGACATTCTGTTACTTCTTAATATGGTCAAGACCAGAGTCAATGAAGAGCATGATAGATAATGCATGTAAGCCCCACCTTGTTTGAGGAGGTGTATTTAAGTAAAACCAAACCAAAGATGCTTCAGTTGTTGTTGGTACTGTGGTTTCACCGTGAGGCAACTTCGGCTTTATTGTGTGATAATAAAGTCTATTCTTCTGAAATCAAAACCCCAAAGATGCTGAGTGATTTTTCACAAAATTGGCATGAAAAACTACTACAATTGGCGCCCGAACAGGGACAGAAGAGAGCAGAGTCGTTACATCGCGGGCTGGCTGGGAAGGCAAACACAAACAGGTGGCCACCATTAATAGGTAAGCAGATTTTGCTTATAAAAGTTTGTGTTGCTTGCCAGTTTGCCTGTGGTGGTAAGAACGCTCAAAAAGCTCTTCTAAACCAAAAAGGAAAATAAGACTAAATAAAGGGTTTTGATTCCAGAAGAAATAATTGCATGCAATGATCTGTTTTTATTTGCTGGTAAGGGTGTAGGTGTAATAGCAGTAAATAGGGACAGATAAAGTTTAAGAAGTAATAATAGTATTAATATTAGAGAATGCTTTTGAATAGTATTAATATTAGAGAATGCTCTTGAATAGTATTAATATTAGAGAATGCTCTTGAAAAGTATTAATATTAGAGAATGCTCTTGAATAGTATTAATATTAGAGAATGCTCTTGAATAGTATTAATATTAGAGAATGCTCTTGAATAGTATTAATATTAGAGAATGCTCTTGAAAAGTATTAATATTAGAGAATGCTCTTGAATAGTATTAATATTAGAGAATGCTCTTGAATAGTATTAATATTAGAGAATGCTCTTGAATAGTATTAATATTAGAGAATGCTCTTGAATAGTATTAATATTAGAGGTCTGCATTGGCATAAATGCGGATAACGTTCTTGGGAAAAATTAATATAAGAATACTGAATAAAAGATTAAAAAGTAAATAAATAAAATAAATCCTGCAGGGTACTTAAGATAGGAATAATAATAATAATTGCAAAATTTAGTGTGTTTTTGAGAGCTCTGTGTTTATAAAGGCCTAGTAACGTTTCTGTGCTTGTAAGAATAATTGTGGTTCAAAGAGTGTGCAGAGTGAATGTGTTGTGAACACGTATGACTGAATAAAAATATAAGTCTGGTACAGGATTGGAATGTGTGATTAGTTGTTGACCATAAAAGGAACACTGTGTGGATGTAATATGAGCCCAATAAATAAATAAGAGACAAGATGAATGGAGTAAAGTTGTCCAATAAAGAAAGTTTGTCATTTATATGTTGAATGAATGTTGGAATGAAAGCCTGTCTTGAGAAACTTTGGAATAATTAACTTTGTTAAAATATAGAAAACTAAAAATGTTCCAAAATATCAGCCTGTGCTGCATAAATGGTAAGGTGTATATATGCAATTTACAGCGGAGAAAATATATTAGGGCTATTTTCAACCTTCCATCAATATATGGAGGCAGAAGACAGCTGATAATTGCAGGCAGAAAAGGCATCTAATAGATATTCTGGTTGTAAAGTGGAGATAAAACCAATGATAAAGATATATAGATAGAAAGATACATTTAATAGAGTATAAACAAACAACAAGAAAATGAATAAAAACAGTGAGATAATATAGATGTAAAACGAAATTAGGAAACAAAAAAGAAATCAAAAAGTTAACTCACAACTGGCTGGAAAATATTTAGTCTTGGCTGTTCTTAGTCTAGCAGCTGTTAATTGAAATGGGCTAGAGCATAACTCCTAAACTAGACTGTAGCATAGAAATGTATTTGACTTCATACAGAGAATCTATACATTCAAGAGATATTGTTGGGTGTGTGAACAAGATAGAGAGACTTAGCTTTGCTGCGTAGACAGAAAGTTAACTCTTAGCTTCTGAGGTTTTTTTTTTTTTTTTTTTTTTTAGACTAGCAGCTGAAAAATATGCTTAACTTCTGAACTGGTCAAATCACAGAAGAGAAGTAAACTTCATATAGAGAATTTGTGAAGTCAAAAGAGATATCTGTGCTTAAAGTTTAACCTTTAAAGCACAGGGACAAGTAACAATAAAACATTTGAAATTGAAATTAAAAATTTAACAACGATAAAGAAATTAAAAATAGTTTGAAAAATCTAAAATAGTTAGGGGAAAAATAAAATAATAAATAAAGAAAATAAGAATTAAAGCTTTAAGTCCAGTGTATTGCATTAAACTGAAGTCAACTCAGTAATTGGAATTTAAACAAAGGTGTAGTTAAGATAAGTGTTGTTATATCACATAAGGTAAAACTCCAGTGGAAATACTAAAATCTAGAAATCCACTGTGTAAAATCTCAAAGAAATGAGAAAGCAAAACAAATAAATAAATAATAAAGTGACGTGAATTAACTTTGTGTATTAAAAAGTAAAGGTGAAAGAAATTGGAAAAAATTTTCAAAATATTGCTGTTGAAGATTAATGTTGAAGGAATACATAAAAAAAACAAGAGATTCATTTATTCTCTAAATGTATTGATTTATCTAAATTAATGCTGCTAATATAATTTTTAATTTTTATATGCCAAGTAAAAATGAAGAAATAACCAGTGAAGAAATAAAAACTAAGATCTAGATGAAGACTGATCCTAAAGGTAAATTGACAAACATATAGGAAATGTATTCATGTATGGGGTATAATAATTCAAATATTAGAAGAAAAGGAAAATGATTTAGAAAGACAGTTAGATTAAAATGTTAAAAAATCAATAAATAAAAAGATCAGAGTAAAATAAAGTAAGAGCTATATCCAGAAAATTTAAAATTCACTGAGGAATATGAGACAGGGCAGAGAAAAAGCTGAGAGATGCAGAGGAGGGTAAAAGGACAGGGTTCTTTTTAAAAATACCTCCCTATGTGACCCCAAAGGTCAGCTCCCAAAGGTCAGCTCCCAAAGGTCAGCTCCAAATACTTTGGATAGAATGTGGATGTCATTTCACGTAGTGTGGCCAGTAGTTATCAAAGCCACAGAAAATGGGAAAGGGAGATTAAAAAGAAGGATTTTGAAATTGGAATATGAAAAGTAAATCAAATGTGAAAATTTCACATTCATGTGTCTGTTTTATGTTCTGTCTAGTCCAATATGAGAGAATAACAGTTTCAACATTATTAAATTAAACTATAATGTCTTGATATATACATTTAAAAACCCATGATTATATGTTTTATTTTTGATGTGTTTAAATATGTCTGGAGAACAATGTATATGTTTGTGCAACTTTATTGGTGTAAACTTGATCAACCAACAAAAATAAGACAGATAGTGTTTATTATTTTTGCTAGAAAAAGTCTGACTGGAGAGATTGAGTGAGACCTGATAGTGCTCGTAATAGAAACAGATCCTGCGCTCTGTAAGGAGAGAGAGCAGGAGTGGTTAAATCCGGTGTCTCTCATGATGTCTCTCATGATGTCTCTAGTCAAACACAGGGGGCCCCCAAACTTAGAAAACAGAGATAGCTTTTAAGATTAGATATTTTTCTTTTATTTCTTGTTTTATATATACAGTGTAGGCATTGGTTGATCATGGGTACACTGAAAGTTGTCACTGAGACTAGAATTAAAGAAAATAAATTTAAAAATAAGTTAAATCATTTCATGTTCTCTACGTTTCAAATTTACTCAGAGAAGTTTTTTCTTGGGTTTATTCTATGACCAGTCATGCCAGATAGAATTGAAATAAGTCCCAATATGTGGTGTATTTGATTGAAAAAATATTGATAATACTAAAGAAAAACTGGAGATTGGTACTAGGTGAAACCCATAGAGAAACATTAGGATTAAATTGAATATCATAAATAATTTCGTGTTCATGTATCTATTCTGTGTGAAATTGATGCTAACTATGTTTTACTCTCTCTGTTGTCAGCATTGTGTAAGTCATTTCAATAACTCATTCTGGAACCAGTCTCTATCATTGCAGATTGCTGAGCCAGATGATTTATTGAAGAAGCTTATGTTACAGGAGACGGTCCGGAGAAAAGAAAAAAAGACTGAGAAATACAATATGTGGGCGGTTATATGATTGGCCCTCCTACTATCATGAATGCTGGTAATCATTACTGAATTGACATTTCAATTATGGATTCAAATTTCTCTTGATAAGTTGATTTCAGTCATATATGACTAATTGGATGTTTGATTCTCCAAATGCCATCCATGGGTGCAATATCCATGTCTAAATTGTTCTGAGGGTCTAAATTTAAATCCAGCATCTAATTGCGAATTTGTTGATGTAAAGGTTAAACATTAAAACTAAATGGCAAAGTAAGAGTAACATATTGGATTGTTTACTCCCCTAAATTTCCCAAAGACTACCCTCACTTTAAAGAAAAAGCTTAATCAGTACTGCAAGGAGTTATTTAAGTGTCTATTTCTAGTAAGCTATTTTTTATTTTAAGTTAAATCCATGAAAAAACTGTTTTAAAGGTATACAGTTTATGCACAGTGACATCTGTCTCTGCTATTTAATGAATAATTGATCATGAAATGCTGATAAGTAAAAGAGGATAATAACTGAAAAATCATATTATTAAATGATGATAACATTAGGATATAAAAAATTAGACTTGTAAGGAATTCAAAGGACATGTATTTTACTGATCAATTATTGCAAAACACAAGATATTTGTCTGAACTTCCATTGTGCCACTTTACTATTTTATTTTGTTTAAAATCTTTAATTTATTTTCTGTTAATTTAAAAAGGTGATTTATGTTGGTTTATTTGACATAATGAAAGTTCCTTCTCCTGAGAAAGAGTAAGAAAAGGGAGAAAGTAATCCTAAGAGAGTTTATTGATTTAAAACGAAAACTTAAATTTCTCAATGGTCTGAATACAAATGCGCATTAATTTTATTGCGCGAGGAGGGAAGGGATAAGAGAAGTAGAAATTCTAGAAGTTTTCTTGAAGATGGTTTACAATGGCAAAGGTTGAAAGCAGATAATATAATAAAGTATATTTGATTATATCATTTTATTAAATTACATTTATCACTATTCTCACTGTTGTAGAATTACATAAATGTGTTATTGTGATTTTCTAAGGAAAAAAAAAGGAATAACTGTAACAACAGTGTGAAGGAGTGCAATCTCTCCCTCAAATTCTTTCCCTCTCGCTCTCAGTTTAAGTTTTTAAGTGGGCTAAAACCATATCACTAAATTGTTTTATTTTCTTTTGATTTTATTTTCTTTTATATGGAAAATGATGTGATTTGACAATAATGTTAGATACAGTAATATGAAGGAAAGGTTCAAACAGCTTTCCTCATCATGATTAAAGGGTTGTTATTT
>NC_068299.1:42662813-42681813 GCF_025860055.1 Xyrauchen texanus
CTCTGGTAAAAATAAACAACACTTGTTAATGGTTTATTCGTTATTTAAAGTGTCCGTCTGAATGAGACTGCTCAACCAGTATCGTCTGTTTGCGTAAAATAAACCTATTTGTTAACTAATATCATTCAGTATCCACTGTTTTAGAATCTCATGGTTAAAAATAAAAATAAAAAATGTAACAAACGTTTGTATTAAAGATATTTCGTCAGAATTCGTTTTTAGTAGGCAGTTGCGCGTGAAGAAAGGACGCATTAATTTACAATATTAATATGTTTAGTGAAAAGTTATTTTAGAATTGAATAATGCAACATTGGGACGTTTGATAGTTTAATCTGTGGCTGAATCATTTAAAAGGACTGCGGATAGACTATACCAAAACCCCAGTTGTGAAATATCCAGAGATCAAAGCTTTAAATTGACACTTCGAAATCTTGGCGCGTATTCACCCCCATGAACACAGATCTAAGAACAACCCTAAGGTCTGGTCAAAATACAAATTTAATTAACCCCCAGTCATTTCGTCGCCTTTATGTCTGAATCATAAAATGAATTACCCCGCCGCATGAAAGCGAGACCCCCGCTGCTCAGCGCCTTAAAGGCTGGATCAAAAAACGCGTTATCAATTTGGATGCACTCCTGAAATAATTTTGATTGGAAAAAATGCAATACAACACGTGTTAAAGTTACGATTTATAATGCATACTATTTCAATGAAAACTCATACTATTTGGTTTAAAATATGTTTTAGTCTCTGGTAAAAGTAAATAACACTTGTTAATCATTTATTCGTTATTTTAAAGTGTCCGTCTAAATGAGTTTGCTCTGCCAGTATCGTCTGTTTGCGTAAAATAAACTAATATCATTCAATATCCACTGTTTTAGAATCTCATGGTTAAAAAATAAAAAAATAAAAAAATGTAACAAACTTTTGTATTAAAGATATTTCGTCAGAATTATATATAAAATAAACCTGTTTACCAAAATACTGTATTTTCTAGTGAATGTTGTTAAAGTTTTTATAATTTTAGAGTGCCTTTGTTTTATTGCCAACTTGATACGTTTTTTTAAAACAAAATGTCAAAGTTTTCGTTAAATACATTTAAACCTTTAAATAATACTTTAAAACACTTCCTAAGATTAGGAGGAGTTAAGCCCCACCCCCGCGGAGGGGCTTGTCAACTGATCTTTCGCCATTGTCATTTTGGACGACATCGTGAAAGGACTTTAAACGGAGTCGTGTAAGATTTCTGTCTTATATAGTTAAAATTATATATTATGTTTTTAGAAAATGTATCCTGTTTGCTAGGTTAATGTTAAACATCGTCTTACTTACATCACTTATCGCTGAATGAGTTCATGAAAGGATTTTAAACGGTAGATTTTGTGCTGCATTTTACAATTTATGCTATTTAAAATGCTCTTTGTTGAAATACAATTTTTAAATACATTTTATGTTTTTGTTCAGCATCTTTAAAGCGACATTGCTAGAGATGTTTTAGACAACGTAATGTTTAAAAACACATTTTCTTCTCTTTGTCAAAAGTTTAAAAAACAAAACAGTTTTTCACCAAGCATTAAACCCCAATAAAGACATAATTTAAACACATTTTAAACGTAATACTACTTTTTTGTCATCTCAGTTTTCCATTAAAGATTAATAATCTTTCTACTCTTTTAAATACACCGATGGGGGTATCAGAACAGACACGCCATATCACAGCATGTAGCCTACAACTGCCGGAGGGAGGGGAGGGGGGCGGAGGGAAAGGTCAAATGTACAGCAATTAAACCATAAATCAGGGCCATAAATCATTTTTTGTCACAACGTACATAATACATACTACTAATGGATACGACTCTGACCCTTCTTATAAACATACATCATATTATCAGACCAGTTGAGCTTGTTGTTCAGATATACACCCAAATACTTGTAAGTTGTTACAATCTCAACTTCTGACTCTCTTAAATTTACTGGTACAGCTTTCTGGGGAAGTCTACTAAAATCAACCACTATTTCCTTTGTCTTACTAGCATTTAGCCTGAGGCCATTTTTATCACACCAGTCCACAAAACTCTTTATTAGCTCCCTATATTCTCTCTCGTCGTGGTGCTTTATACAGCCAACTATTACAGAATCATCTGAAAATTTCTGGAGATGACAAGATTTAGAATTATACTGAAAATCTGATGTTTAAAAAGTGAACAAAAATGGTGCTAAAACCGTTCCTTGAGGGACTCCAGTGCTGCACTTCACTATTTGAGACACACAGTCCTGCATCCTCACATACTGTGGTCTATTAGAGAGATAATCAGTTATCCAATTGACCATACCCTGATGTACTCCAACATTTTCCATCTTACTTCGTAGAAGTAAAGGCTGAATAGTGTTAAATGCACTAGAGAAATCAAAGAATGTAATTCTAACTGTGCAGTCCGGGGTCTCTAAATGACTTAAGGATTTATGTAAGAGGTAAATAAGTGCATCATCCACTCCAACACCAGTTGTGTAAGCGAACTGTAGTTTATCCTCAGCACCACACAATACTGAATTTAAATGGTTTAATACCAATCTCTCAAAAACCTTCATTAACTGTGCTGTTAATGCAATAGGCCTATAGTGCGAGAACTCAGTGGGGATTTGTTCATTTAGGTACGGGTACTACACATGATGTCTTCCATAAAACAGGTAATTTTTCTAAACACAAACTCAAGTTAAAAATATAATGTACCACCCTGCAAATCTGATCAGCACAGGCCTTTAGAACGCTAGAATTAATACCATCTGGACCCGGAGATTTCTTCATCTTAATTCTCCTTAGCCCACTTCTTACTTGTTCAACTGATATCGAAAAACCAGGGACATACTCACAAATGGGAGAAAGGGATGAGCTTAGGGCTGGAGGTGGATGTGATGAAGAACTCCGTGTAAACTACTTAATGGAGAATGTTCAAAATCATTAAACCCAACATCAAATCTATTGAAAAATACATTAAATTCATCTCACCATGTCTGACCACCAGGGGCAATGTATCTCCTTACTTTGTTCTCATGTCCAGACATCATATTTAGATCTTTCCAAACCTCTCTCACGTTCTTTTGTTGTAATTTTCGTTCCATTTTTAACTTACACTCACCTAAAGTATTATTAGGAACACCATACTAATACTGTGTTTGACCCCCTTTCGCCTTCAGAACTGCCTTAATTCTACGTGGCATTGATTCAACAAGGTGCTGAAAGCATTCTTTAGAAATGTTGGCCCATATTGATAGGATAGCATCTTGCAGTTGATGGAGATTTGTGGGATGCACATCCAGGGCACGAAGCTCCCGTTCCACCACATCCCAAAGATGCTCTATTGGGTTGAGATCTGGTGACTGTGGGGGCCATTTTAGTACAGTGAACTCATTGTCATGTTCAAGAAACCAATTTGAAATGATTCGAGCTTTGTGACATGGTGCATTATCCTGCTGGAAGTAGCCATCAGAGGATGGGTACATGGTGGCCATAAAGGGATGGACACGGTCAGAAACAATGCTCAGGTAGGCCGTGGCATTTAAACGATGCCCAATTGGCACTAAGGGGCCTAAAGTGTGCCAAGAAAACATCCCCCACACCATTACACCACCACCAGCAGCCTGCACAGTGGTAACAAGGCATGATGGATCCATGTTCTCATTCTGTTTACGCCAAATTCTGACTCTACCATCTGAATGTCTCAACAGAAATCGAGACTCATCAGACCAGGCAACATTTTTCCAGTCTTCAACTGTTCAATTTTGGTGAGCTCTTGCAAATTGTAGCCTCTTTTTCTATTTGTAGTGGAGATGAGTGGTATCCGGTGGGGTCTTCTGCTGTTGTAGCCCATCCGCCTCAAGGTTGTGCGTGTTGTGGCTTCACAAATGCTTTGCTGCATACCTCGGTTGTAACGAGTGGTTATTTCAGGCAAAGTTGCTCTTCTATCAGCTTGAATCAGTCGGCCCATTCTCCTATGACCTCTAGCATCAACAAGGCATTTTCGCCCACAGGACTGCCGCATACTGGATGTTTTTCCCTTTTCACACCATTCTTTGTAAACCCTAGAAATGGTTGTGCGTTAAAATCCCAGTAACTGAGCAGATTGTGAAATACTCAGACCGGCCCGTCTGGCACCAACAACCATGCCACGCTCAAAATTGCTTAAATCACCTTTCTTTCCCATTCTGACATTCAGTTTGGAGTTCAGGAGATTGTCTTGACCAGGACCACACCCCTAAATGCATTGAAGCAGATAGATAATTGCATTAATGAGAAATTGAACAGGTGTTCCTAATAATCCTTTAGGTGAGTGTATAACTCTCTTTTCCCTCTCTAATTTTTACTTTTAGTAACCTCTGTACTCTCTTTTGCTCATCCTTATCACCAGCTAGAAAGGCCCTCTTTTTCTCGTTTAATAATACTTTCAACTCGGAGGTGACCTAAGGTTTGTTATTTGAATAACATTTGATCTTTTTAGTAGGTACTGTATTATCAACGCAAAAGTTTATATAATCTGTAATACACTCAGATAAGCTATCAATGTCCTCATCATGTGATTTACACAGAACGTCCCAGTCAGTTGTTTCGAAACAAACCATTAATGCTTCATAGACTGAATCAGACCATATCTTAACTGTTCTTATTACTGGTGGTTGCTTCCTCACAACCGGCACATAAACAGACCTAATATAAACAAGGTTGTGATCCGATCGTCCCAATGGTGGAAGTGGTGAAGATCTGTAGGCTTCTTTCACATTTGCATAAAACAAGTCAAGGATTTTATTGTCTCTCGTTCTACAGTCCACATACTGAGTAAACGTGAGGAGAATATCATGTAGAGATGCTTGGTTAAAATCACCAGAGATAGTAATCGGTGATTGTTGATATTTTGACTGAATCCTGGCTGTAACAGTATTAATATATTCACAAGCATTTGTCACATTGGCCGAAGGAGCGATATCACCGTTATCGCTATCACATAAGAAAATTCTCTTGGCAAATAGTACGGTCTCAGCCCCACCGCAAGTAATTCAATATCCTTGTTGCACAGTTTTTCTTTAATCGTGATATGAGCCGGGTTGCACCAGCGTTCACTTACAAACAGTGCCAGCCCACCTCCTTTCTTCTTACCTGTCTCCGCAGCACACCTGTCCGCTCGCACAAGATGAAAGCAATCCAGTTTCGCAACCGAATCCGGCATTCTCTTGCTCAACCAAGTCTCAGTTAGACACATAAAACTGCATTCACGATACTCCCGTTGCCTCCTTGTTAGTGCCGTGAGATCCTCCATTTTATTCCCAAGCGACCAGACATTTCCCATGATGATTTGGCAACATTGTTTTTGAAACTTTCATGCCAATAAAGCCCATTGAATTGAATTGAATTGAATTGAGAGAGAGAGAGAGAGAGAGAGAGAGAGAGAGAGAAAATTAGTGCTTCAGGGGGTTTTGGTCTGGCAGTGAATGCACTAAAAGAGAAAGCTAGAAGAGCATTCTATGCTATTAAGGGCAAATTTACCCAAATCTGGTGGAAGATCTTTGATAGTATTATAATGCCTATTGCTCTGTACGGATGTGAGGTTTGGGGTCTGTATGGCAGATTACTCTAGATGGGACAAACACCCCATAGAATCCCTGCATGCAGAATTCTGTAGAAACATTCTAAGAAATTTTGGACACACCTAAATTCAAGTTCCCCAAACACACTACAACATGAAGCCCTTAAAACCCAAGAGCTGAAGCCTAAAACCAGAAAACTCACAAACCCACTAACAACTAACAAACACCAGTTTCAGACCAGCACTGCTGAACTAAACCAGATCAGAATAAACCAAATCACAAAAGAAAGCAAAAATTCATATTTGGACCATTGGGAAAATGAAAGTAAAAACCAAAGCAAACTGGAATGTTATTGGGCCCTAAACAGAACATATAATCTGGCAGAATATCTGCACACTGTAAGAGATCCAAAACAGAGACGGATCCCCACCAAATACAGACTCAGTGATCACAGTCTGAACATAGAAAAAGGCCGACACAGACAAACATGAACGAGTCTGTGCTCACTGTGACACGGGTGAGGTCGAGACAGAGTCTGTGCTCTCTGTGACACGGGTGAGGTCGAGACAGAGAGACAGAGTCTGTGCTCACTGTGACACGGGTGAGGTCGAGACAGAGAGACAGAGTCTGTGCTCACTGTGACACGGGTGAGGTCGAGACAGAGAGACAGAGTCTGTGCTCTCTGTGACACGGGTGAGGTCGAGACAGAGAGACAGAGTCTGTGCTCTCTGTGACACGGGTGAGGTCGAGACAGAGAGACAGAGTCTGTGCTCACTGTGACACGGGTGAGGTCGAGACAGAGAGACAGAGTCTGTGCTCACTGTGACACGGGTGAGGTCGAGACAGAGAGACAGAGTCTGTGCTCACTGTGACACGGGTGAGGTCGAGACAGAGAGACAGAGTCTGTGCTCACTGTGACACGGGTGAGGTCGAGACAGAGAGACAGAGTCTGTGCTCACTGTGACACGGGTGAGGTCGAGACAGAGAGACAGAGTCTGTGCTCACTGTGACACGGGTGAGGTCGAGACAGAGAGACAGAGTCTGTGCTCTCTGTGACACGGGTGAGGTCGAGACAGAGAGACAGAGTCTGTGCTCTCTGTGACACGGGTGAGGTCGAGACAGAGAGACAGAGTCTGTGCTCACTGTGACACGGGTGAGGTCGAGACAGAGAGACAGAGTCTGTGCTCACTGTGACACGGGTGAGGTCGAGACAGAGAGACAGAGTCTGTGCTCTCTGTGACACGGGTGAGGTCGAGACAGAGAGACAGAGTCTGTGCTCACTGTGACACGGGTGAAGTCGAGACAGAGAGACAGAGTCTGTGCTCTCTGTGACACGGGTGAGGTCGAGACAGAGACACACTTTCTCCTTCACTGTGAGAAATTTACAGAGCTGAGAGAGAGATACCTCCACAAACTCTCAAACCTCATGCCACAGTTTCCCAGTTTGGCAGAAACAGATCAGATGCTGGTGTTACTGGGGGAGATCAGATCAGATGCTGGTGTTACTGGGGGAGATCAGATCAGATGCTGGTGTTACTGGAGGAGATCAGATCAGATGCTTGTGTTACTGGGGGAGATCAGATCAGTTGCTGGTGTTACTGGGGGAGATCAGATCAGATGCTGGTGTTACTGGGGGAGATCAGATCACATGCCGGTGTTACTGGGGGAGATCAGATCAGTTGCCGGTGTTACTGGGGGAGATCAGATCAGATGCTGGTGTTACTGGATGAGATCAGATCAGATGCTGGTGTTACTGGATGAGATCAGATCAGATGCTGGTGTTACTGGGGGAGATCAGATCAGATGCTGGTGTTACTGGGGGAGATCAGATCAGATGCTGGTGTTACTGGGGAAGATCAGATCAGATGCTGGTGTTACTGGAGGAGATCAGATCAGATGCTGGTGTTACTGGGGAAACACACACAGAGAGACACAGACACATACTTACACACGTTGATTGACGTAACATTAATCACGTCTGGTGTAGTTGTATGAAAGTGGATGAGAATGGTAAAATTCACCATCGTAGTGTAGATGAATTAGGCACTGGAATTTTGACACTTTGACAAACATTAATGTGGAATATGCTGCCTGACCTACTGCTTCAACAAACCGTTTATGATTATTTTCATCTTGGAAGCTGTGTCTTATGCTGTTGAATGGTCCCTGTCTTGTGGTGTATTTGAGCAATTAAAAAATATATATAATCTGTTTCAGCTGTCTATTTACTTTTAGTGACACTCTTACTCTTATACATCTCAGTGCTTTTCTCTGAAATGAGTTTTTATAATAGTTACAGTTAGGTTACATTTCTGACTTTATGTAATTTTTTGATGAATAATGTTCTTTCATTTAAAAAAATATTGCATGAACTGCAGCGATTCATGCAGCTCCTCTGCGCCATCAGCAGGCGGCGCTGTTTGACAACAGACACGAAACCACGGAAGTAAAATACACTAACATTCGGTGACGTGGTGGAGTATCATGAAATTCAAAAGGAATCAAATGGAGCTGCACACGAATTCGTCAAGTTTCACTAATTGTATTAATATTAAACTGTAATTGAAGAGTTGTTATTAACAGTTAATCATAGCCGCACTGTAATGATGTGACAGCTGAGACTGAAATAAATTCGAGAACACCAGTGTTTCTTTTTTCAACGATGACGAAGATTGACCAATCACAGCAGTATATCCCCTGTATTGACCAATCACAGCACTTACGTTCTCAGTATTGACTAATCAGAGCCCGTTTGTTCCCAGTATTGCCCAATCACAGCCAGTGTGTGTACGAGTTCGCGCACTAATACCACGTGTACTGTACGCATATTTGTGTGTATATTATTTGTGAGTTTGAGTTTTAAAGGCATTATGGCAGCAGTCAATCTGAGGAAACAATTAGATGATTTTCTCAGGACTCTCAATATTGACACGATCTGTATCGATCATCCGGAGGTGAGGTGAATTGATACTGAAATAAACTGCACGATTTCCGGAAACGTATTGTTGTTATTGTGAGCTTAATTCCTCACACAGCTGTAAATTACAACTTTTGTGTTTGTGACATAAACAGAATATTTGACCACAATGAAGACGTTAAAATAATACAAATAAGTTATCTCTCTCTCTCGTTTCTGATGGGAGTGACTGAATACATATCACACAGAATACTGAATAAGAAACTAATATTTTATTGTCAGATATACCTCAAGCATTGTGTTTAGGGTTTGTTCAACAATAAATAAAAAATAAAAATTTGAAGGGATTCACATATACTCTTCTACCTTTGTTTTGTTGATAAATTCAGTTTGTGTTAGGGCTGCATGATTATGACAAAAATCATAATAGTCGATTATTGACCTTGATATTGTAATCGCGACGATTACTTAGTGAAATTACTGTGACGTCACTAAGCAGGCAACCGCTCTTCATAACAGCATTTATGGGCTGCACTGCAGTTTCTTTTAAGCATTACTGTTATAATGTTTGTTACTGTTATAATGTTTGTTAATGTTAAAGTTATTCTAAATGTATGTTTATGGTTTAAAGTGAAGAAATATATGTAGGTTCTTGTTGAACTATTGACAAATCCTGTTTTAATTTCAGTCAATATGCCTGTGTGTCATGTATCGTGTTGATGGATACTTCCAAAGCCTGAAATATTATGTTTCTTTAGATGTCAGACTATTTAAAACTTGCGGATAAGGATTGGTTTCATGACTGATTGGACTGTAGACTCACTGCATCTCTGATTGGCCACTGCCGTTTCATTGCTCAACGAACACGTCTGGGATTGGTTTGAAAATTAACCGCTGTAAAAACATGATTTAAATAGAAACCAATAACGCAACAGAAGTAGACTTAAATTGAATTATCTTCAGTTTTTGCAATTACATAATCATGACTGCTGTAATCACCATTTGTTTTACGATTGTGCAGCCCTAATCTGTGCTCTCTTGTTTTGTTTTTTTATAAACGTAATACTTTTAATCTTCTACACGGTGATAAAATATTCAGCATTCAAAATCGAATCAGCAGCAATGACGTCATCCTAACATTTGAATTCGAATTGTTCTTATTTATTTGCATAGTAAATTGTGATTGGTCTTGTCTTTTTGAAGCCTACTCTAGACACTGACACAGTAATATATATGAAAATCTTCTGTCAATCTCGGTTTATATTTACAAGTTCTCTGTGATTTTACCTGACACTTGATCCCAATGAAGGATGTTGTGTTGTTTTAGGTGTTTACGGTGGAGGAGATGATGCCTCACGTCTCTCATCTAAGTGGAATCGTCACCAAAAACCTGTTTCTCAAAGACAAGAAGAAGAAGAGTCTGTGGCTGCTGTCAGCACGTCACGATCGGCAGCTCAATCTGGGTGACATGGCAAAGCGTCTCGGCATCAGCGCTGGAAACCTGCGCTTCGCAGAGGAGTCGCTGATGCTGGAGAAACTGAAGGTGGGTCAGGGCTGCGCCACAGCACTCTCACTCTTCTGTGATCAACATCAGTGTGTCACGATGGTGCTGGATGCTGATCTGACCACCGGAGGCCACGATAGGGTTTATTTCCACCCTATGACCAACAGTGCTACCATGGGACTCAAACCCGAAGATCTGCTCAAGTTTCTGAAGGAGACCAACCACGAACCCATCATCCTGAACTTTGATTAACGCGATCAAACTGCTCCAGATAGTACACAAACTTCTCCCAGATGTCTGTTTAAGAGCGCAATCTAATGAACATTTGAAAAATATCTGCTGAATGCCCTGTTGACATTTTAAAGGAATCATCTTATAGACATATTACAGAGGCGCACACAATCTAAAACATACATCTTCCAGATGTAAACACATACATCAACTAGATATCTGTATGTGTGCTATAAGGGACTGCTGTTCCAGCCCAAAAACCAGCTCGATGGCCAGCAAAAACCCTCTGGCTCTTCACAGCAGGGGATTGGTGTCCAAATCTGTTCAGTTTTACACTAATACATCACTCGTACTGAAACTCCTGTAAAATAAATTCAATGTTTTCAACACGCCTTCTGTGTCCTCTTTAGTTCACATCACAATCACCTGCATCAAGCTTGCAGGTTTCATTTTTACACACAAACACACTTTATGTCAGATAATAATGACCATGTCTGATGAAAAGAAGTCAGCAGTCGTGAAGTTTACAGCATCCGGAAAGTATTTATAGTGCTTCACTTTTTACACATTTTATTATGTTACAGCCTTATTCCAAAATTCTAAAAACCATACCCCGTAATGACAATGTGAAAGAAGTTTGTTTGAAATCTTTGCAAATTTATTAAAAATAAAAAACGAAAAAAAAAATTACATGTACATAAGTATTCACAGCCTTTGCTCAATACTTTGTTGAAGCACCTCTGGCACCAATTACAGCCTCAAGTCTTTTTGTGTATGATGATACAAGCTTGGTAAACCTATTTTTGGGCAGTTTCTCCCATTCTTCTTTTCAGGACCTCTCAAGCTCCATCAGGTTGGATGGGGAGCGTCGGTGCACAGCCATTTTCAGATCTCTCCAGAGATGTTCAATCGGGTTCAAGTCTGGGCTCTGGCTGGGCCACTCAAGGACATTCACAGAGTTGTCCCATAGCCACTCCTTTTATATCTTGACTGTGTGCTTAGGGTCGTTGTCCTGTTGGAAGATGAACCTTCACCCAAGTCTGAGGTACAGTGTGCTCTGGAGCAGGTTTTCATCAAGGATGTCTCTCTGTACATTGCTGCATTCATCTTTCCCTCAATCCTGACTAGTCGCCCAGTTCCTGCCACTGAAAAACATCCCCACAGCATGATGCTGCCACCACCATGCTTCACTGTAGGGATGGTATTGGCCAGGTGATGAGCGGTGCCTGGTTTCCTCCAGACATGACGCTTGCCATTCAGGCCAAAGAGTTCAATCTTTGTTTCATCAGACCAGAGTCCTTCAGGTGCCTTTTGGCAAACTCCAGACGGGCTGTCATGTGCCTTTTACTGAGGAGTGGCTTCCGTCTGGCCACTCTACCATACAAGCCTGATTGGTGGAGTGCTGCAGAGATGGTTGTTCTTTTGGAAGGTTCTCCTCTCTCCACAGATAAATGCTGGAGCTCAGTCAGAGTGACCATCAGGTTCTTGGCTAAGGTCCTTCTCCCCCGATCACACAGTTTGGCCAAGCGACTAGCTCTAGGAAGAGTCCTGGTGGTTCCAAACTTCTTCCATGTACGGATGATGGAGGCCACTTTGCTCATTGGGACCTTCAATGCTGCTGAAATTTTTCTGTACCCTTCCCCAGATCTGTGCCTCAATACAATCCTGTCTCGGAGGTCTACAGACAATTCCTTGGACTTCATGGCTTGGTTTGTGCTCTGACATACACTGTTAACTGTGGGACCTTTTATAGACAGGTGTGTGTGCCTTTCCAAATCATGTCCAATCAACTGAATTTACCACAGGTGAACTCCAATCAAGTTGTAGAAACATCTCAAGGATGATCAGTGGAAACAGGATGCACCTGAGCTCAATTTTGAGTGTCATGGCAAAGGCTGTGAATACTTATGTACATTTTAGTTTTTTTAGTTTTAATAAATTTGCCAAGATTTCAAACAAACTTCTTTCAAGTTGTCATTATGTGGTATTGTTTGTAGAATTGTAATACATTTTGGAATAAGGCCGTAACAACAAAATGTGGAAAAAGTGAAGCGCTGTGAATACTTTCCGGATGCACTGTATCACATAAGATTTATTGAGAAAGGAAAATAAAGCAAAATGAGTTACGTTTTCTTACACAGAGATCTTTCTACAGGTTTGCATACAAACTTCAATCTGTTTATCGTTAGGTCTTTTTTAAACAGGTTTTAATTGCAGTTCGTTGTGCATTATTAAACATGTATAAATGTTTAATATAACTGTTGTACAGCACACGACAAAGTCCATCTGATTATAGAAAACACAGTGAGTCGTTGATCATAATGACACAGATCAAATTCATTCAACTCTCACTCAGGAATTTTGTTTCCTTGATTAAATTTTTCTCTATTGTCTTTGAGAGTACATGTTTAAAAACATACAGAGTCTTTCTTTCAGCAGGATTGTCTAGACTGATGTTGGTGTTTCTCTCTGAGGTGAGAGCAGACAGATGGATGAGAAAAGATAGCTAATCTCAAAAGATGAGATTAGAGGCAGAAAGAGAAACAAACTCAGTGACATCATTCTCAGGAAACACTGCCATTCTCGACTTAGAGTTCAGTCTGTACTATAATGCATCTCTACAACTACTGTTAGTGTGTCATTAAATAAAAAAACAAAAAACATACACTTACAAACCCATGTGACTTTCTTGAGAGGAACACAAAAGGACATTTATTGTGTGACTCATGACCAAACTTCATGACACAAACCGATCAGTTTTTATCTTATTGAGGATTTCACCAGTGTTAATGGATTTTATCAATGGTTTGAATAATCACTTAAATTGTGTTCATCACACAAAGTGATCGAATGCCTTCAGAAGTTGTGGAATATGACACTAGAGTCACATGGACTTTTATGACACTTTATTAAGTTGGCTTGTGAGAGCCAACTTACTGAAATCCTACTTAAACTTATTATTAGTGGTGCTTGCAAAGCATCACTATTGTAATCTCACATACTTATTAGTGGTGCTTGCAAAGCATCACTATTGTAATCTCACATACTTATTAGTGGTGCTTGCAAAGCATCACTATTGTAATCTCACATACTTATTATTAGTGGTGCTTGCAAAGCATCACTATTGTAATCTCACATACTTATTAGGGCCCAAGCACAAAGTGCGTAGGACCCTATTGTTTTCGTTAGGATTATTATTAGGGCCCAAGCACAAAGTGCGTAGGACCCTATTGTTTTCGTTAGGATTATTATTATTATTATTATTATTATTAGGGCCCAAGCACAAAGTGCGTAGGACCCTATTGTTTTCGTTAGGATTATTATTATTATTATTATTATTATTATTATTTTTTTTTTTTTTACGACTTACGGGGCACTTTTGGGGCTCTTAACATGCTCAAAAACTCTTGAAACTTTGCACACGGGTCAGAACCTGCGGTCATTAGGGCCGGGCTGAAGCTGGTACCCGGGCGTGGCAGGGGGGCTCGACAGCGCCCCCTGGAACAGGGTCCGAAAACTTGGTCTATAACTCAAACACGCTTGCATGTAATAATATGAAACTCAGTACACATATAGATCTCATCGTTTCATATATCCTTCATACTTTTACTTTTTACCCCAGACCAACAGGAAACCGTCTATTTAGGGTTGTTTGAAAAACGCACGCAATAGAATTTGGAATACTCCTCCCAGAGAAGTCCACCAATCGCCACCAAACTCGGTCAGCATGATGTCAAGACATTGAGCATGAGAAATTGCCGGCAGATTTTTGATATCTCTAACGGAAACGAAATGATGGCGAGAAACGAGAAACAGTCAGAGTGTTATAACTTCTGCATACATTAATTGATCTCGATGAAACTTCAGCGGTGTGTTCGCTGTAAGAGGCCGATCGCATGGATGTGACTATTGTGAGTCAAAGTTATAGCGCCACCAACTGGCAGAAGGAAGTGTGTCACTTTCAAAATGCTTTAAAATCACCCACTTATTGTTACACGATTTACTTCAAACTTTATGTGTATAATGTAAACACCCGGCAGATGTAGACGTGTGAAAGGATTATTGATATCTTAAATACTGTTGTTGTGGCAGCTCTTCAAACTTGAATTTTCTTTTTTGATGCCTGGTGCAGGGGCTCAGTAGCGCCACCTTCAGACAAAAATGGGGTTTTGGTTTCATACTTTGACCTAGAGTCAGATATTTTGGTTTGAATGTGGAACACATTGCAAATGAACTTTGAAGCTCCAAAAAGCACACAAAGGCAGCATAAAAGCAAGGAAGAGTGTTATAACTTTTGCATATATTAACTGATCTCGATGAAACTTCAGCAGTGTGTCACATGGATGTGACTACTGTGAGTCAAAGTTATAGCGCCACCAACTGGCAGAAGGAAGTGTGTCACTTTCAAAATGCTTTGAAATCACCCCCTTATGTCTCAATTGAACAAAGAGTTGATAAAGAAATCGGGTATCAATATACTGAATTATGAATTATTGCAGTGATCAACTTTAATGTCCGGTTAAGATGAAAATAAACTATTGCTCTGTCTAAGCCATTATCTTTCTGAAACACGTCACAAAAACTTACAGAAACTGATAACACAAACATGATGTTGGAAATATACACTTATCAGAATAGTTATATTACACTTTAGTCTATTTCAGTTAAAGCCATTTCAGTTATAAAGCTGTCTCATGTAATTTCTCCTTTAATTCTATAATATAACCACTAGGTGGAGTTCTAAGCCTATTTTCTGTATTCTCGTTGTTTTAACGTATGAAGAAGACTTGTACATGTTGTTGAGAACGCAGTAAAGTGTGACGCATATTTCGCTTTTGTGAGTTTTATGAGTACTCCGAGTCTTTAATAAAACCAACACATGAAACATATGTCTAAAGAAAGTAGGGATGGGTTGATCGATCCGAACGTATCAAAACGTCCGAGAATGATGATCAAATTTCAAAATGCTTTGAAATCACACTCTTATTTTTATTGTAAACCTGTGATAAAACATCGATGCTTGTGTTTTACATTTTTAAGAAAACAAAAAAATGGCAGCAAACAACCACTTTTATAATTATTGTTTTGCGATCTTTGCGATTGATTTTCTTTCTGATTAATTTTCTGATAAATCTACCATTTGTTGTTGAAATGACGTAGTTCCAACGGGAGCGCGAAGTGGAGGGCGGGTCCACCTTCTTCATGTAGCCAATCAGATGAGCTAATCGCTAACTCTCGATTTACTCTTATCTGATTGGTTTAAAAACACGCCAGTCACCAGAACACATCTTTAACATAATTTGGCTCAGACCCGTTCTCGTTGCTGCAATGGTACTTTTAATAATGCACACATGCATGTTAAATAATAAATAAATAAAAGAACAAATGAATAAATAAATGAATAAATAAACCATGATTACTTAAGGTTACAAATACACACACACACACACACACACACACACTCCATCATTGCAATCTTGACATTGCAGCCTGTTCATTATAGCCGCAATAAAATATAATAATAAAATAGTAAACCTAACATATAAAAATTACTCTGTTTAAATTAGGGCTGGGCGATAAAACGATCTCGATATGGCATCGCGATAATATTTATTTAGACTACGATGATAAACTTTTGACATGTTTACTCGATATGGATAGACCTAACAGCCTATTACAAAGCAGAAATAAACGGACAACAGCCAGTCAGAACGCAGATTTTGGCTTGTGCGTCTAAGTACACGCCCATTTGCTAGCAGAGCACTGTTTGAGCTACCGGCAGTGAAGAAAGTGAGTGTAAAGAAAAAATGAGTGGAAACGACTTCTTCCAAAGCTGAGGAAATTGTTGACAAAAAAGGTAACAAGACGTCAATTATATGGAAGTGGTTTGGATATCTGAAAAGCGACGATGCGCAAATAAAGACGGTCTGCGAACTATGCCGTCGGTCGGTGATAACCAAGACGGGAAACACAAATGAAACCTTTTCGGTCACCTGAAAAGGTACCATCCCAGCGACCACACCGAGAGTATGAAAATGCGGGCCCATGTTAATGTTACTCCGTCCAAAAGTTTTGCAGACTAGTCTTTCTGGCAAAAAACCTATAATAGGGTAATTAGGGTTACATATGACGAGCACTACCTAAAAGGTGTAGCATAGTGACTGGTTTACAATGTTTACATTTTGCACTTTTTACTCAGATTGCTACCTCTAAAACATTTGAGATATTTAAAACCAGTACACAATTAATATTTTATTTATCTGACAGTTAAGTACTTAAATCTGCCAGGGACTTTGTGGTTCACTTGTTTACATTTGTTGTCTTGGTTGTACCTCTGCAAACATTTTGAAATGTTTGCTGCCCTGCCAAAGAAATTTGATGTGATAGTACTGTAGTCACAGCTTTTCGTTTGATATTTTATAATCAGTTACAAGGCAAGCTAACTTGCATTGTTTTGTCAAGGCAGATAAAGCGTGTTTGCTAAAAGTAAAATGTTAACATTTAGATTTAAAGTTTATCAATATTCTTTTATAACAAAATATATTCTCAACCAATCCACGTTTGCACAGTTAAATGTTTGCATTGTTATTTATTTATGTTAATAAACTATATAGTTCAACTATTGAACCTTCTGGTTTCTTCAGGCATCATTATCAGTATACTTTTCAAACGGGCAGCATTATTAAATTATATATCGTAACAAATATCGATATCGATCAATATGGAAAAAAATATTGTGATAATATATTTTGCCATATCGCCCAGCCCTAGTTTAAATAGTCAGTAGTACAATTCAGTATCATTCACAGTAAGCACCGCTCCACTGTGATGTTTCCAAGCATATTTTTAGCATGTAAAGCGGATGATTTTCTACGTCGGTCTTGGAGCGTGAGTGAAGTACAAAGCCTATAATAAAGAATAGTTTAGCATCCAAATACATCGCAAATGTAAAAACATTTTGATTGTAAAGAGAGCGTTTTTTTATTACGTGTTCTGTTCTGAATATCATTCAATTTCAAGGATTTGTTGTGGAATGTTTTGAGAGTATCATCAAATAAGAATAATTCTCTCGTTTTAGTGATTCCCTAGTTATTTTTTTTATAATTCTAATCCGGTAAGGCAAGTAATATTCTCTGTGTCTTTATATAAATAAACCAAAACAAAAAAGTTTGAGAACCGCTGCTTTATGGCACGTTTTGGATTGTGGTCAGCACAGAAAACAGCGCACGATTCTTAAATGGTTTGAAAGTTATATTGAAATGCTTACAAAGGAATGGATAAGAGGAATCGACATTTTTATTTAAAAACAAGTCATCTGAAACCTGACATCAAGTAAGGTGAGGAACAACGAATTTCACACACTTGGAAAATGCTTTTTATTTGAATGAGTGAATGTGGCTCTTAAAAGAGCCATTGTTGCTGCCCTTAAAAGGACATTTGTTGCTTCATCTTCTGAGTTCCACCTGCAGAGCTTCTCGGAGGTTGCTCGGCAGAAGCTGGTTTCCCTCTGGTCTCAGGTGGACTCCGTCTCTGCACAGATGGAACAAGCCGATGTTTCTGTGGTGAATGCAGCGCATCTGCCTCTCTGCCAAGAAGCCAGACATGGCGCCGTTGATCCACCGCCGGCTTCGTTCAGTGCCATAGCCAGTCCTGCCAGTCTGTCCTCTCCAATTTAGACGGGGTAAAATGCCAGAAAACACCAGCCTGGTTCTGGGAAACATTTGTAAGACTTCGGTCAGGTCACTCTTTATTTCCCGAAGAAAATCGAGGCGGTTGCGCCCACCCGACACAAACTGTTCCCTCCCAGGTGAATAATGAGAATATCTGGAGCTGGAGCTTTGGCCCTGAGAGAGCGCAGAGCTGGAAACAGCTGCTCCCAGAGTCTGCCTCCTCTGCCGTCCCAGGTGATCTCACACTGAAGACCGAGGTTTCCGTCCAGGCGCTGCTCACAGAAGCGAGTATGCAGTGTGCGGATGATGGAACTGCCGACGATCCAAACACGTGAAGCCATCTCAAAGACGCAGTGAGGGAATGTGATTTACAACCGGTATTTATGAGTGTTGCACGTTTGGTTCCTAAAGGTGTTACAGGCCCCACCCATTTCCAGATTCAATAATCGGCTCGTTCTTACATAGTAGAGCATGTTCGCACATGCGCAGTCTTCAAAAACGGTGCTTTATTTATTTATGTACCGTACAAAAACGGTACATAAATAACAATTGTATGTGTTCTAAACAAAAGACACAGGTTGTACTGAATGTCAGCTTGTTTATTTGGCTCAAGATAAGGATTTATTAAGTCCACATGTCATGCAAACAAGAAATGCTTCTAACTAGGTCGAGAGCTGTCGTTGCGAATGTTCGTTGGAGCTCTACAGCACACATCTTCTCGACAGTCAAAGCGAGGTTACGTTATTGCCCATCGTGCACAGCAACCCTAAAGGCACGGGGGTGGCGGTGCCACCGGCTTGGGCCCGTCATCGCTGCTCGCAGCTTTAATTATTATTATTATTATTTTTAGTCAAAGTTATAGCGCCACCAACTGGCAGAAGGAAGTGTGTCACTTTCAAAATGCTTTGAAATCACCCCCTTATGTCTCAATTGAACAAAGAGTTGATAAAGAAATCGGGTATCAATATACTGAATTATGAATTATTGCAGTGATCAACTTTAATGTCCGGTTAAGATGAAAATAAACTATTGCTCTGTCTAAGCCATTATCTTTCTGAAACACGTCACAAAAACTTACAGAAACTGATAACACAAACATG
>NC_068299.1:42682313-42696700 GCF_025860055.1 Xyrauchen texanus
GATTTTTCACAAAATTGGCATGAAAAACTACTACAGAAGTTCATGCGAGCCCAGGACATCAGCTCCTGGAGGCCGTTCAGGATCCACCTGCAGCCTGGGACAGATGTTGTGGTCACTGTCAGGTCATCCATGAAGGCTCGGATGGGTGGCTGTCTAACTCCAGATTTCGAGAGGGGCCCCCTGCACTGCATCTCCGCAGATTTCACCAGCATGTTCATGGCGAGTGCAAAAAGGATGACTGAGATTGTACAGCCAGTTGTGGTCTTTTCATTGGTTAACTTGTTTGTCTTGTTCTCCGTGTCATGTATTTAAGCCTCATGTTTGCCATAGTAAAGTATTGAATGTGAATGTAGATGTTTTGGTCATGCCGTGTTTCTGTCAAGCCACGTTTTGGCCTAAGTCAAGTTTATGTTCATGTTTAGTTTAGTTCACATCTATAGTTAGGATTTTGGATTTCACGTATGTAAATAAACTGCACTTGGGTTCTTGCCAGTGCCAGCAGTAATGTTACAGTTAGTGTTTGAAGTTCCAGAGAGCCACTTACAATGGAAGTCAATAGGGCCAATTTTTGGAGAATTTAAAGGCAGAATTGTGAAGCCTAGAATTTTATTAAAGCACTTTAATTCTTCTGTTAAAACGAATTAATTATTTTTTCCATTTACTGGGATTACAGGTTTACAGTGTGATGTCTTCATGGCAGCTAAAGTGTAAAGTTTGCTGTAATTTTACACAGATGCAGTTAGTGAGTGATTTTATCAGACTAAAATCAAGATAACACACATAATGTTCACGTTTTGTGTCTATACTTTTGAAAGTGGGTATTTAACGTTTATGGATTGACCCCATTGACTTCCATTGTAAGTGTCTCACTGGAACACAGATTTTTGCTGTTTTTAAAGAAAAGGAGGGATGAGTCTAAATTATTTTGTGGTTATCAATATAAAGCCACAAATGCTGCCTATTGAGCTTAATTTATATTGAAACCGGAATAATCCTTCAATAACCCATGACTTGAACACAAAAAATTTTTGTCAACCCTGCTATGTTCAAAATGTTTTGATGTTAAAGCTCAGTGCTAAAATGGCAAAAACCTGCCTTGGCTAGTACAAATGAACCATATTAAGCTTGATGTGGTCAATTTAAGTCTAAACAATTAAATACTTTTTTCCAGGCTATATTACACCATCTTTCTGTTCCCATGTCTATCTGTCAGTGGATTACCAGCTTTCTGACGGAGAGGCAGCAGATTGTGAAATTCACTTCCTGCACCTGTACAATCTGCATTGGTGCCGCCCAGGGATGTGTGCTCTCCCCACAACTCTTCTCCCTCTACTCCAATGACTGCACCGCCAAGGACCCCTCTGTCAAGTTCCTGAAGTTTACCACTGTCATAGGCTTCATCCGAAACAACCTGGAGCTGAACACGCTCAAAACAGTGGACACTGACCCCCCTCACCATTCTAAACATCACTGTGGCAACAGTGGAGTCATTCAGGTTCCTGGGCCCTACCATTTCACAGGACCTGAAGTGGGAGGCCCACATTGACCCAGCAGAGGTTGTACTTCCTTTGCCAGTTGAGGAAGTTCAACCTGCCACAGGTGCTGCTGATACAGTTATACTCAGCAGTCATTGAGTCTGTCCTCTGCACTTCAGGACTGTTTGGTTTGGTGCAGCTATGAAATCAGACATACAAAGGACAGTTCGGACTGCTGAGAGGATTATTGGTTGCCTCCTGCCCTCCCTTCAAGAACTGCACACTTCCAGAGTGAGGAAAAAGGCTGGAAAAAATTCCTCTGGACCCCACTCACCCTGCCCACTACCTTTTTGAACTGTTGCCTTCTGGCCGATGCTTCAGAGCTCTGAGCATCAGAAACATCAGGCACAGGAACAATTTTTCCCTCAGGCTATCCATCTCATGAATCTCATCCATCTTATTGTGTGTACTATATATACTTTATTTTCTGTTCCATTTAAAAAAATTTTTTTTAATTATTATGTATTATTATCTCTGTCTTGTTGTTTTGTTTGGGCACTGAAAGCTTCTGTGTAAGCACACATTCTGATGATGGCACTCCCTTAAGGGATAGTTCACCCAAAAATAATTCCAAACCTGAGTGATTTACTTTCTTCTGTGTAACTCAAAAGCAAATAATTTAATGTCCCGCTAGCTGAATTCAGTATATTGGCAGTACATAATGACTTACTTAAACACAGAGAAAGAAAAACTAGAAAAAAAGTTCGTCGAGACAAACTTTAAGTTGGCTTGTGAAAGTTTGGACCGGAAAGTTTGAAGAAGTTTAAAGTAGTTTGAAGTGTAAAGAATCATGATGCTAGCACGTTTTTAGCATCTTTTAGCACTTCACGAGGCTATGCTAGCATGTGTTAGCATGATGCTAGCACATTTTTAGCATGTTTTAGCACTTCGCTAGGCGATGCTAGCATGTGTTAGCATGATGCTAGCACGTTTTTAGCATGTTTTAGCACTTCGCTAGGCGATGCTAGCATGTGTTAGCATGATGCTAGCATGTTTTTAGCATGTTTTAGCACTTCGCTAGGCGATGCTAGCATGTGTTATCATGATGCTAGCACGTTTTAAGCATTTTTAGCACTTGGCTAGGCGATGCTAGCATGTGTTAGCATGATGCTAGCAGGTTTTTAGCATGTTTTAGCACTTCGCTAGGCGATGCTAGCATGTGTTAACATGATGCTAGCATGTTTTTAGCATGTTTTAGCACTTCGCTAGGCGATGCTAACATGTGTTAGCATGATATTAGCACGTTTTTAGCATGTTTTAGCACTTCGCTAGGCGATGCTAGCATGTGTTAGCATTATGCTAGCACGTTTTTAGCATGTTTTAGCGTGTGGCTATGAAGATTTTAGGTCATTACTTTTTGGCTGCTTGATAAAATAAATCCTCTGAGGGAGAGAGAGAGGGAGAGATGCAGGGCTGACAGGCCCTTTTTGTCTGTGTGTGTGAAAATGTCAGTTGGGATTTAAATTTCTGAACATTCCGCAATGTTAAGTCAATGGGAGTTTTTTCCAAGTTTGATCGTCATTTTTAGGAAAACCGTAAGTCCGATGAGTTAGAAAAGATATAGCACACTATTCGGGATTAGTCTGAAGGTCTGTGCCGAGTTTGGTGCCTGTAGCTTAAAAGCTCTAGGAGGAGTTAGATACCGAAATTTCACCGCTAAGAAGAATAAGAAGCGGAAGAATAACTAGATAGGTACATTTCCTGAAGAAAATGTGAGTGGTGCTTGCCGTGGCAAAACTTGTCAAACAGCATGTTGTAACTTGAAAAGAAAAAAAATTATGGTCATAAATAAATCAACCCAGAAGTCTGGCTCCTTTCCATCCTGAGTGAAATAAGTCAACCCGGAAGTCTGTAGTGTTTTCTGGTGCAGAGATATGTGATTTGTTACTCGGTTGCTAGGGTAACCCCATGTGGTTGCTAGGCAGTTACCATAGTGATACTTATCAAGTGTCCTTGCCATCCTGATTGAAATAAACCAACCCAGATGTCTGTACGTTTTTCTGATGCAGAGATATGTGTTTTGTTACTCAGTTGCTAGGGTTACCCCATGTGGTTGCTAGGCAGTTACCATAGTGATACTAATCAAGTCTCCTTGCCATCCTGATTGAAATAAACCAAACCAGAAGTCTCTACGTTTTTCTGATGCAGAGATATGTGATTTGTTACTCGGTTGCTAGGGTAACCCCATGTGCTGCTAGGCGGTTACCATAGTGATACTTATCAAGTGTCCTTGCCATCCTGATTGAAATAAAGTAACCCAGAAGTCTCTACGTTTTTCTGATGCAGAGATATGTGATTTGTTACTCGGTTGCTAGGGTAACCCCATCTGGTTGCTATGAAGTTACCAAGGTAATACAATACATGGCTGCTTTCCATCCTGAGTGAAATAAGTCAACCCGGAAATCTGTAGTATTTTCTGGTGCAGAGTTATGTGATTAGTTACTCGGTTGCTAGGGTAACCCCATGTGGTTGCTAGGCAGTTACCATAGTGATACTTATGAAGTCTCCTTGCCATCCGGATTGAAATGAATCAACCCAGAAGTCTGTATGATTTTCTGGTGCAGAGATATGTGATTTGTTACTCGGTTGCTAGGGTAACCCCATGTGGTTGCTATGCAGTTACCATAGTGATACTTATCAAGTGTCCTTGCCATCCTGATTGAAATAAACCAACCGAGAAGTCTCTACGTTTTTCTGATGCAGAGATATGTGATTTGTTACACGGTTGCTAGGGTTACCCCATGTGGTTGCTAGGCAGTTACCATAGTGATACTTATCAAGTGTCCTTGCCATCCTGATTGAAATAAATCAACCCAGAAGTCTCTACGTTTTTCTGATGCAGAGATATGTGATTTGTTACTCGGTTGCTAGGGTACTATGTGTAGTTGCTAGGGAGTGGTTTGGCAGCCGCCAATCATGAAATTCCAAAGGCTGCTTGTCAGTATGAATGATATAAACCAACTCCCATGCCTCTGTGACATTCAGAATGGAAGATATCCCTCTATGGATTTTTGTTGCTAAGGTGCTCGACAATGGTTGCTAGGGAGGGGCTAGGAAGTGTTGAGGTGATTCATGTTTGGCTGTTTGCTGTCCCGAGTCAAACGAGACCACCCTTGTGTTTCTATGACACTTCTATCCGGAGATATCCCTTTGATGTCTTTCATTAGAAGTCTATGGGACTTGTTGCTAAGGTGCTGTAAATTGTTGCTAGGGCGTGGCTTGATAGCTTTGCAATGATCCTGAGAGACTGATTGGTCGTCTGAGTAAAATGAGGCAGGCCCCTTGTCTCTATGACACTGTGATCCAGAGCTACGTATGTTTAATAAAAAAATCCCTATTTCATGGGCCGTCCTACACCATTGTAAGTCAATGGGGGCAACTTTGGTCAGCTCCTAACCCCCAGGGGTGCAACATTTACCCCATATTGAGGTATGCTCTTACAGAGCCTGCCAGCCTCTTCAAATGTAGCAAATCACACGTTTCTGCGAAATCCTCGCTAGGAGATGTGATGTGTCAAAGTTTGACGCAATGTTAAGTCTGTGGGATTTTTCGGCTGCTTTTTTGCCCCTGGGGCAAACACCGCACCCCCGATCGCTTATAAAAGTCATAGCACACGTGTCCTCAATAGGCCGTTCGATTTGACACCTCATTTGTGGGTCTACGCCAAATGGTGCGGGACTTGTTAGGTGCCGAAATTTTGTACGGAGATAGAAGAATAATAAAAAGAACTAGATGGGTACATTTCCTGAAGAAAATGTGAGTGGTGCTTGCCGTGGCGAAACTCGTCAAACAGCATGCTGTAACTCGAAAAGAACAAAAATCACGGTCGTAAATAAATCAACACGGAATTCTGTACGATTTTCTGGTGCAGAAATATGTGATTTGTTACTCGGTTGCTAGGGTAAGCCCGTGTGGTTGCTATGCAGTTACCAAGGTAATACTAATCACGTGCTCCTTTCCATCCTGAGTGAAATAAGTCAACCCGGAAGTCTCTACGTTTTCCGATGCAGAGATATGTGATTTGTTACTCTGTTGCTAGGGTAACCCCATGTGGTTGATAGGCAGTTACCGTAGTGATACTTATGAAGTGTCCTTGCCATCCTGATTGAAATAAATCAACCCAGAAGTCTCTCTGATTTTCTGGTGCAGAGATATAGTTGTAGCTAAACGGTTGCTAGGGTACTCTGTTTAGTTGCTAGGGAGTGGCTTGGCAGCTGCCAATCGTGAAACTTCAAAGGCTGCTTGTCAGTATGAGTGATATAAACCAACTCCCATGCCTCTGTGACATTCAGAATGGAAGATATGCCTCTATGGATTTTGGTTGCTAAGGTGCTCGACAATGGTTGCTAGGGAGGGGTTAGGAAGTGTTGAGGTGATTCATGATTGGCTGTTTGCTGCCCCGAGTCAAACGAGACCACCCTTGTGTTTCTATGACGCTTCTATCCGGAGATATCCCTTTGATGTCTTTCATTAGAAGTCTATGGGTCTTGTTGCTAAGGTGCTTTGAATTGTTGTTAGGGCGTGGCTTGATAGCTTCACAATGATCCCGAGAGACTGATTGGTCGTCTGAGTAAAATGAGCCCACCCCCTTGTCTCTACGACACTGTGATCCAGAGCTATGTTCAATACAAAATCCCTATTTCATGGTCCGTCCTACACCATTGTAAGTCAATGGGGGCAATTTTGGGCTGCTCCTGCCCCCCAGGGGTGCAACTTTTACCCCATATTGAGGCATGCTCTTACAGAGCCTGCCAGCCTCTTCAAATGTAGCAAATCACACGTTTCTGCGAAATCCTCGCTCGGAGCTGTGATGCGTCAAAGTTTCTCGCAATGTTAAGTCTATGGGATTTTGCGGCCGCTTTTTTGCCCCTGGGGCAAATACCGTACCCCGATCAGCTATAAAAGTCATAGCACACGTGTCCTCAATAGGCCGTTCGATTTGACACCTCATTTGTGGGTCTACGCCAAACGGTGCGGGACTTAGTTAGGTGCCGAAATTTTGTACGGAGATATGAAGAATAATAAATAAGAATAACTAGATGGGTACATTTCCTGAAGAAAATGTGAGTGGTGCTTGCCGTGGCGAAACTCGTCAAACAGCATGCTGTAACTTCGAAAAGAACAAAAATCACGGTCAGTAAATAAATCAACCCGGAATTCTGTACGATTTTCTGGTGCAGAAATATGTGATTTGTTACTCGGTTGCTAGGGTAAGCCCGTGTGGTTGCTATGCAGTTACCAAGGTAATACAATACGTGGCTCCTTTCCATCCTGAGTGAAATAAGTCAACCCGGAAGTCTCTATGTTTTTCTGATGCAGAGATATGTGATTTGTTACTCTGTTGCTAGGGTAACCCCATGTGGTTGATAGGCAGTTACCATAGTGATACTTATGAAGTGTCCTTGCTATCCTGATTGGAATAAATCAACCCAGAAGTCTCTCTGATTTTCTGGTGCAGAGCTATAGTTGTAGCTAAACGGTTGCTAGGGTACTCTTTTTAGTTGCTAGGGAGTGGCTTGGCAGCAGCCAATCGTGAAACTTCAAAGGCTGCTTGTCAGTATGAGTGATATAAACCAACTCCCATGCCTCTGTGACATTCAGAATCGAAGATATGCCTCTATGGATTTTGGTTGCTAAGGTGCTCGACAATGGTTGCTAGGGAGGGGCTAGGAAGTGTTGAGGTGATTCATGATTGGCTGTTTGCTGCCCCGAGTCAAACGAGACCACCCTTGTGTTTCTATGACGCTTCTATCCGGAGATATCCCTTTGATGTCTTTCATTAGAAGTCTATGGGACTTGTTGCTAAGGTGCTTTAAATTGTTGTTAGGGCGTGGCTTGATAGCTTCACAATGATCCCGAGAGACTGATTGGTCGTCTGAGTAAAATGAGCCCACCCCTTGTCTCTACGACACTGTGATCCAGAGCTATGTTCAATACAATATCCCTATTTCATGGTCCGTCCTACACCATTGTAAGTCAATGGGGGCAAATTTGGGCTGCTCCTGCCCCCCCAGGGGTGCAACTTTTACCCCATATTGAGGCATGCTCTTACAGAGCCTGCCAGCCTCTTCAAATGTAGCAAATCTCACGTTTCTGTGAAATCCTCGCTCGGAGCTGTGAAGCGTCAAAGTTTCTCGCAATGTTAAGTCTATGGGATTTTGCGGCCGCTTTTTTGCCCCTGGGGCAAATACCATACCCCCGATGCTTACAAAAGTCATAGCACACGTGTCCTCAATAGGCCGTTCGATTTGATACCTCATTCGTGGGTCTACGCCAAACGGTGCGGGACGAGTTAGGTGCCGAAGTTTTGTACGGAGATATAATAATAAGAACAAAAATAAGTATGTGAGATTACAATAGTGATGCTTTGCAAGCACCACTAACTAGATAGGTACATTTCCAGAAGAAAATGTGAGTGGTGCTTGCCGTGGCAAAACTCGTGAAACAGCATGTTATAACTTGAAAAGAGCAAAAATTATGGTCATAAATAAATCAACCCAGAAGTCTGTAAATAAATCAACCCAGAAGTCTGTTCGATTTTCTGGTGCAGAAATATGTGATTTGTCGCTCGGTCGCTAGGGTAAGCCCGTGTGGTTGCTATGCAGTTACCAAGGTAATACAATACATGGCTCCTTTCCATCCTGAGTGAAATAAGTCAACCCGGAAGTCTGTAGTGTTTTCTGGTGCAGAGATATGTGATTTGTTGCTCGGTTGCTAGGGTAAGCCCATCTGGTTGCTAGGCAGTTACCATAGTGATACTAATGAAGTCTCCTTGCCATCCTGGTTGAAATAAATCAACCCAGAAGTCTGTACGATTTTCTGGTGCAGAAATATGTGATTTGTTACTCGGTTGCTAGGGTACTCTGTTAAGTTGCTAGGGAGTGGCTTGGCAGCTGCCAATCATGAATCTCCAAAGGCTGCTTGTCAGTATGAATGATATAAACCAACTCCCATGCCTCTGTGACATTCAGAATGGAAGATATCCCTCTATGGATTTTGGTTGCTAAGGTGCTCGACAATGGTTGCTAGGGAGGGGCTAGGAAGTGTTCAGGTGATTCATGATTGGCTGTTTGCTGCCCCGAGTCAAACGAGACCACCCTGGTGTTTCTATGACACTTCTATCCGGAGATATCCCTTTGATGTCTTTCATTAGAAGTCTATGGGACTTGTTGCTAAGGTGCTTTAAATTGTTGCTAGGGCGTGGCTTGATAGCTTCACAATGATCCTGAGAGACTGATTGGTCGTCTGAGTGAAATGAGCCTGCCCCCTTGTCTCTATGACACTGTGATCCAGAGCTATGTTCAATATTAAATCCCTTTGAAATTTAATTTCATGGGCCGTCCTACACCATTGTAAGTCAATGGGGGCAACTTTGGGCAGCTCCTGCCCCCCAGGGGTGCAACATTTACCCCATATTGAGGTATGCTCTTACAGAGCCTGCCAGCCTCTTCAAATGTGGCAAATCACACATTTCTGCGAAATCCTCGCTCGGAGCTGTGACGCGTCAAAGTTTGTCTCAATGTTAAGTCTATGGGATTTTTCGGCCGCTTTTTTGCCCCTGGGGCAAACACCGTACCCCCGATCGCTTATAAAAGTCATAGCACACGTGTCATCAATAGGCCGTTCGATTTGACACCTCATTCGTGGGTCTACGCCAAACGGTGCGGGACGAGTTAGGTGCCGAACTTTTGTACGGAGATATAATAATAATAAGAAAAATAAGTATGTGAGATTACAATAGTGATGCTTTGCAAGCACCACTAACTAGATAGGTACATTTCCAGAAGAAAATGTGAGTGGTGCTTGCCGTGGCAAAACTCGTCAAACAGCATGTTATAACTTGAAAAGAACAAAAATTATGGTCATAAATAAATCAACCCAGAAGTCTGTAAATAAATCAACCCAGAAGTCTGTACGATTTTCTGGTGCAGAAATATGTGATTTGTTACTCGGTTGCTAGGGTAACCCCATCTGGTTGCTAGGCAGTTACCATAGTGATACTAATCAAGTCTCCTTGCCGTCCTGATTGAAATAAGTGAACCCAGAAGTCTGTACTATTTTCTGGGGCAGAGATATGTGATTTGTTACTCGGTTGCTAGGGTAACCCCATCTTGTTTCTAGGCAGTTACCATAGTGATAGTAATGAAGTGTCCTTGCCATCCTGAGTGAAATAAATGAACCCAGAAGTCTGCTACTATTTTCTGGTGCAAAGATATGTGATTTGTTACTCGGTTGCTAGGGTAACCCCATCTGGTTGCTAGGCAGTTACCATTGTGAAACTAATAAAGTCTCCTTGCCATCCTGATTGAAATAAGTCAACCCGGAAGTCTCTACGTTTTTCTGATGCAGAGATATGTGATTTGTTACTCGGTTGCTAAGGTAACCCTATCTGGTTGCTAGGCAGTTACCATAGTGATACTAATCAAGTCTCCTTGCAATCCTGATTGAAATAAGTCAACCCGGAATTCTCTACGTTTTTCTGATGCAGAGATATTTGATTTGTTACTCGGTTGCTAGGGTAACCTCATCTGGTTGCTAGGCAGTTACCATAGTGATACTAATGAAGTGTCCTTGCCATCCTGAGTGAAATAAGTCAACCTGGAAGTCTCGACTATTTTCTGGTGCAGAGATATGTGATTTGTTACTCGGTTGCTAGGGTAACCCCATCTGGTTGCTAGGCAGTTACCATAGTGATACTAATCAAGTGTCCTTGCCATCCTGAGTGAAATAAGTCAACTCGGAAGTCTCTACTATTTTGTGGTGCAAAGATATGTGATTTGTTACTTGGTTGCTAGGGTAACCCCATCTGGTTGCTAGGCAGTTACCATAGTGATACTAATGAAGTCTCCTTGCCATCCTGAGTGAAATAAGTCAACCCAGAAGTCTCTACGTTTTTCTGATGCAGAGATATGTGATTTGTTACTCTGTTGCTAGGGTAACCCCATCTGGTTGCTAGGCAGTTACCATAGTGATAGTAATCAAGTCTCCTTGCCATCCTGATTGAAATAAGTCAACCCGGAAGTCTCTACGTTTTTCTGATGCAGAGATATGTGATTTGTTACTCGGTTGCTAGGGTAACCCCATCTGGTTGCTAGGCAGTTACCATAGTGATACTAATGAAGTCTCCTTGCCATCCTGATTGAAATAAGTCAACCCGGAAGTCTCTACGTTTTCTTATGCAGAGATATGTGATTTGTTACTTGGTTGCTAGGGTAACCCCATCTGGTTGCTAGGCAGTTACCATAGTGATACTAATCAAGTCTCCTTGCCATCCTGATTGAAATAAATCAACCCAGAAGTCTCTCTGATTTTCTGGTGCAGAGATATGTGATTTGTTACTCGGTTGCTAGGGTAACCCCATCTGGTTGCTAGGCAGTTACCATAGTGATACTAATCAAGTGTCCTTGCCATCATGATTGAAATAAGTCAACCCAGAAGTCTCTACGTTTTTCTGATGCAGAGATATGTGATTTGTTACTCGGTTGCTAGGGTAACCTCATCTGGTTGCTAGGCAGATACCATAGTGATACTAATGAAGTGTCCTTGCCATCCTGAGTGAAATAAGTCAACCCGGAAGTCTCGACTATTTTCTGGTGCAGAGATATGTGATTTGTTACTCGGTTGCTAGGGTAACCCCATCTGGTTGCTAGGCAGTTACCATAGTGATACTAATGAAGTCTCCTTGCCATCCTGATTGAAATAAGTCAACCCGGAAGTCTCTACGTTTTCTGATGCAGAGATATGTGATTTGTTACTCTGTTGCTAGGGTAACACCATCTGGTTGCTAGGCAGTTACCATAGTGATACTAATCAAACGTCCTTGCCATCCTGATTGAAATAAGTCAACCCGGAAGTCTCTACGTTTTTCTGATGCAGAGATATGTGATTTGTTACTTGGTTGCTAGGGTAACCCCATCTCGTTGCTAGGAAGTTACCATAGTGATACTAATCAAGTCTCCTTGCCATCCTGAGTGAAATAAATAAACCCCGAAGTCTCTCTGATTTTGTGGTGCAGAGATATAGTTATTGCTAAGCGGTTGCTAGGGTACTCTGTTTAGTTGCTAGGGAGTGGCTTGGCAGCTGCCAATCATGAAACTCCAAAGGCTGCTTGTCAGTATGAATGATATAAACCAACTTCCATGCCTCTGTGACATTCAGAATGGAAGATATCCCTCTATGGATTTTTGTTGCTAAGGTGCTCGACAATGGTTGCTAGGGAGGGGCTAGGAAGTGTTGAGGTGATTCATGATTGGCTGTTTGCTGCCCCGAGTCAAACGAGACCACCCTTGTGTTTCTATGACGCTTCTATCCGGAGATATCCCTTTGATGTCTTTCATTAGAAGTCTATGGGACTTGTTGCTAAGGTGCTTTAAATTGTTGCTAGGGCGTGGCTTGATAGCTTCACAATGATCCCGAGAGACTGATTGGTCGTCTGAGTAAAATGAGCCCGCCCCTTGTCTCTATGACACTGTGATCCAGAGCTATGTTCAATCAAAAATCCCTATGCAATTTCATTTCATGGGCCGTCCGTACACCATTGTAAGTCAATGGGGGCAATTTTGGGCAGCTCTTGCCCCCAGGGGTGCAACTTTTACCACATATTGAGGTATGCTCTTACAGAGCCTGCCAGCCTCTTCAAATGTGGCAAATCACATGTTTCTGCAAAATCCTCGCTCGGAGCTGTGACGCGTCAAAATTTGTCGCAATGTTAAGTCTATGGGATTTTTCGGCCGCTTTTTTGCCCCTGGGGCAAACACCGTACCCCCGATCGCTTATAAAAGTCATAGCACACGTGTCCTCAATAGGCTGTTCAATTTGACACCTCATTCGTGGGTCTACGCCAAACGGTGCGGGACGAGTTAGGTGCCGAAGTTTTGTACGGAGATATAATAATAAGAACAAAAATAAGTATGTGAGATTACAATAGTGATGCTTTGCAAGCACCACTAACTAGATAGGTACATTTCCAGAAGAAAATGTGAGTGGTGCTTGCCGTGGCAAAACTCGTGAAACAGCATGTTATAACTTGAAAAGAGCAAAAATTATGGTCATAAATAAATCAACCCAGAAGTCTGTAAATAAATCAACCCAGAAGTCTGTTCGACTTTCTGGTGCAGAAATATGTGATTTGTCGCTCGGTCGCTAGGGTAAGCCCGTGTGGTTGGTATGCAGTTACCAAGGTAATACAATACATGGCTCCTTTCCATCCTGAGTGAAATAAGTCAACCCGGAAGTCTGTAGTGTTTTCTGGTGCAGAGATATGTGATTTGTTGCTCGGTTGCTAGGGTAAGCCCATCTGGTTGCTAGGCAGTTACCATAGTGATACTAATGAAGTCTCCTTGCCATCCTGGTTGAAATAAATCAACCCAGAAGTCTGTACGATTTTCTGGTGCAGAAATATGTGATTTGTTACTCGGTTGCTAGGGTACTCTGTTAAGTTGCTGGGGCGTGGCTTGGCAGCTGCCAATCATGAATCTCCAAAGGATGCTTGTCAGTATGAATGATATAAACCAACTCCCATGCCTCTGTGACATCCAGAATGGAAGATATCCCTCTATGGATTTTGGTTGCTAAGGTGCTGGACAATGGTTGCTAGGGAGGGGCTAGGAAGTGTTCAGGTGATTCGTGATTGGCTGTTTGCTGCCCCGAGTCAAACGAGACCACCCTGGTGTTTCTATGACACTTCTATCCGGAGATATCCCTTTGATCTTTTTCAATAGAAGTCTATGGGACTTGTTGCTAAGGTGCTCTTAATGGTTGCTAGGGCGTGGCTTGATAGCTTCACAATGATCCAGAGAGACTGATTGGTTGTCTGAGTAAAATGAGCCCACCCCCTCGTCTCTATGACACTGTGATCCAGAGCTATGTTCAATACAAATCCCTATGCCTTTTCATTTCATGGGCCGTCCTACACCATTATAAGTCAATTGGGGCATTTTTGGGCAGCTCCTGCCCCCAGGGGTGCAACTTTTACCCCATATTGAGGTATGCTCTTACAGAGCCTGCCAGCCTCTTCAAATGTGGCAAATCACTGCGTTTCTACTGAAATCCTCAGCTTGGAGCTGTGGCGTCAAAGTTTGTCTCAATGTTAAGTCTATGGGATTTTTCGGCCGCTTTTTTGCCCCTGGGGCAAATACCGTACCCGATAAGCTTATAAAAGTCATAGCACACGTGTCCTCAATAGGCCGTTCGATTTGATACCTCATTAGGTGGGTCTACGCCAAGCGGTCTTGGGACGAGTTAGGTGCCGAAGTTTTGTTAAGAGATATAATAAAAATAAAAATAAAAAGTATAATAAGTATGTGAGATTACAATAGTGATGCTTTGCAAGCACCACTAATAAAAAGTATAATAAGTATGTGAGATTACAATAGTGATGCTTTGCAAGCACCACTAATAAAAAGTATAATAAGTATGTGAGATTACAATAGTGATGCTTTGCAAGCACCACTAACTAGATAGGTACATTTCCTGAAGAAAATGTGAGTGGTGCTTGCCGTGGCAAAACTCGTGAAACAGCATGTTGTAACTTGAAAAGAACAAAAATTATGGTCATAAATAAATCAACCCAGAAGTCTGTACGATTTTCTGGTGCAGAAATATGTGATTTGTTACTCGGTTGCTAGGGTAAGCCCATGTGGTTGCTATGCAGTTACCAAGGTAATACAATAAATGGCTCCTTTCCATCCTGAGTGAAATAAGTCAACCCGGAAGTCTGTAGTGTTTTCTGGTGCAGAGATATGTGATTTGTTGCTCGGTTGCTAGGGTAACCCCATCTGGTTGCTAGGCAGTTACCATAGTGATACTTATCAAGTGTCCTTGCCATCCTGATTGAAATAAATCAACCCAGAA